>NC_069505.1:448682959-448932959 GCF_027579735.1 Bombina bombina | reverse complement strand
TGGTCACCTGGTTCATTAAATACCATCATATTACCTTAACCCCTTACTCACCAGAGTAAAAAACACATATAATAAAAGTACATAAATTAGCAAGAAGCGCAGGGTATGTAAACATGAAACATAATATCACATACAATAATGTCTTCTAAATTTGTGATAAAGGGGTAGATTTAATAAGCAGCTGCTTTCTACCATCGTAGTTTCCGGCATTTAGCGATGCAGGGCGGACATGATTCGCTATATCATGGCCGCCCAGGGTTTAATAAATTGACCCCAAAGTATTTACCTATATAAAATGTATCATAAATCAAGTTAATTATTAATTAGAATTAATATTAATTCTATGCAAATTGAAAGGTTAGTTTCACAGTTTATTTATTAGAATGTCAACTTTGCAACCAACAATACATTGAGAAAACTACCAGAGAGGCCTATAGTAAAAGCAATCTGTAAAAATTTTGCAATGGCGAAACACATTAAAGGTACAGTATAGACTTTACAAATAGTGCACAATCTACCTTGTATCATTGGTAGAGTGTTGGTGCCAACTAGAGGAGGTAATAGGTATAGATTGTGAGAAAATAATGATATTTCTTTCATGTAATTGGCAAGAGTCCATGAACTAGTGACGTATGGGATATACATTCCTACCAGGAGGGGCAAAGTTTCCCAAAACTCAAAATGCCTATAAAATACACCCCTCACCACACCCACAATTCAGTTTTACAAACTTTGCCTCCTATGGAGGTGGTGAAGTAAGTTTGTGCTAGATTTCTACGTTGATATGTGCTTCGCAGCAGGCTGAAGCCCGGTTCCTCTCAGAGTGCAGTGAATGACAGAGTGATGTGAAGAGAGTATTGCCTATTTGAATACAATGGTCATCCTAACGGGGATCTATTTCATAGGTTCTCTGTTATCGGTCATAGAGATTCATCTCCTACCTCCCTTTTCAGATCGACGATATACTCTTATATACCATTACCTCTACTGATTCTCATTTCAGTGCTGGTGTGGCTGTCTACTTTATGTAGATGAGTGTCTTTTGATAAGTATGTTTCCTTTATTTAAGACACTCTCAGCTATGGTTTGGCACTTTATATGTAAAGTTCAAAATATAATGTTTGTAGTTATATTTGCCATGATTCAGGTTAATCAGTATATTTCCTTCTTACAGACTGTCAGTTTCATTTTGGGAAATGCATATATATAATATATATATATATATATATATATATATATATATATATATATATATATATATATATATATATATATATATATATATATATATATATCTATATATGATTAAAAAAAATCTTATCCGGAAAATTTTCAAATTGACTCTCTTTTCTAAATTGCAGGCTGTTAGGCTCGCGGGAGCGCAAAATGCTTTAATTTATTTCGTCATTCTTGGCGTGAGACTTTTTTGGTGCGAGAATTACGTTTGTTGACGTCATTTCATAATTTCCGGCGTCTTAGTTGTCGCCGAGAGTTTTCACGTAGTTGCATCATCTATGACGCTCGTGTTTGTTGCAGACGTTCTTGGCGGCAAAAAATATTTTGTCAGTTGTGGGCGTCATACTTGACGCCAGATTTTTGACATTATTTAAGTCCTTATTTCATTTTGCTTCTGGTTTCCAGAGGCTTATTTTGTTTGCATTTGTTTCCATTCCTGAAATTGTCATATAAGGAAATTGATAATTTTGCTTTATATGTTATTTTTTCTATTACATATTGCAAGATGTCTCAATCTGACCCTGTCTCAGAATCTACTACTGGAATCCTGCTGCCTGATGTCGGTTCTACCAAAGCTAAGTGCATTTGTTGTAAACTTGTGGTAACTGTTCCTCCGGCTGTAGTTTGTGTTAGTTGTCATGATAAACTTTCAAATGCAGACAATATTTCCATTAGTAGTAATCCATTACCTGTTGTTGTTCCTTCAACATCTAATGTTCAGGATATTCCTGTTAATGTGAGAGAATTTGTTTCTAATTCCATTCAGAAGGCTTTGTCTGTCATACCACCTTCTAATAAACGTATAAGGTCTTTTAAAACTCCTCAAAATTTGATGAATTTTTAAATGCCCGACAGCATTCTGATTTATCTATCTCTGATGAGGATCTATCTGGTTCAGAAGATTCTACCTCAGATATTGACACTGACAAATCCTCATACTTCTTTAAAATGGAGTATATTCGTTCCTTATTAAAAGAGGTGTTGATTGCATTAGATATGGAGGAGAGTAGTCCTCTTGATATTAAAACCAGTAAACGTTTAAATTCGGTTTTTAAACCTCATGTAGTTATTCCAGAGGTTTTTCCAGTTCCTGATGCTATTTCAGATTTAATTTCTAGGGAATGGAATAGACTGGGTACTTCTTTTACTCCTTCTTCAAGGTTTAAGAAACTGTATCCTTTGCCGACTGATAGATTAGAGTTTTGGGAAAAGATCCCCAAAGTTGATGGGGCCATCTCTACTCTTGCTAAACGTACTACTATTCCTACGGCAGATAGTACTTCTTTTAAAGATCCTTTAGATAGGAAACGTGAATCTTTTCTAAGGAAGGCTTATTTATGTTCAGGTCATCTTCTTAGGCCTGCTATTTCTTTGGCTGATGTTGCTAATGCTTCAACTTTTTGGTTGGAAACTTTAGCACAAGTACCAGATCATAATGTGTATGGCATTGTTAAGCTAATTCAACATGCTAATAATTTCATTTGTGATGCCATTTTTGATATCATTAGAATTGATGTCAGATATATGTCTTTAGCTATATTAGCTAGAAGAGCTTTATGGCTTAAATCTTGGAATGCTGATATGACTTCTAAATCAACGTTGCTATCTCTCTTTGCAAGGTAATACATTATTTGGTTCTCAGTTGGATTCTATTATTTCAACTGTCACTGGGGGGAAGGGAGCTTTTTTACCTCAGGATAAAAAAATCTAAGGGTAAATTTAGGGCTGCTAACCGTTTCCGTTCCTTTCATCAAAATAAGGAACAGAAACCTGACCCTTCCCCTAAGGGAACGGTTTCCAATTGGAAGCCTTCTCCAGTCTGGAATAAATCCAAGCCATTTAAAAAATCAAAATCAGCCCCCAAGTCCGCATGAAGGTGCGGCCCTCATTCAAGCGCAGCTGGTAGGGGGCAGACTAAGATTTTACAAGGATGTTTGGATCAATTCAATCCAAAATCATTGGATTCAAGACATTATTTCTCAAGGGTACAGAATAGGTTTCAAAGTAAGACCGCCTGTGAGAAGTTTCTTTCTCTCACGCATTCCAGTGAACCCAGTAAAGGCTCAGGCTTTCCTGAAGTGTGTTTCAGACCTGGAGTTATCTGGGGGTAATTGTGCCAGTTCCTTTTCAGGAACGGGGTCTTGGGTTTTATTCAAATCTTTTCATTGTTCCAAAGAAGGAGAATTCTTTCAGACCAGTTCTAGATCTAAAAATTTTGAATCGTTATGTAAGAATACCAACATTCAAGATGGTGACTATAAGGACTATTCTGCCTTTTGTTCAGCAAGGGCATTATATGTCCACAATAGACTTACAGGATGCATATCTTCATATTCTGATTCATCCAGATCACTATCAGTTCCTGAGATTCTCTTTTCTAGACAAGCATTACCAATTTGTTGCTCTTCCTTTTGACCTAGCAACAGCTCCAAGGATCTATTCAAAGGTTCTCGGTGCCCTACTATCTGTAATCAGAGAGCGGGGTATTGCTGTGTTTCCTTATTTGGACGATATCTTGGTACTTGCTCAGTCTTTACATTCTGCAGAATCTCACACAAATCAACTAGTGTTGTTTCTTCAAAGACATGGTTGGAGGATCAATTTACCAAAATGTTTCTTGATTCCTCAGACAAGGGTAACCTTTTTAGGATTCCAAATAGATTCAGTATCCATGACTTTGTCTCTAACAGACAAAAGACGTCTGAAATTGATTTCAGCTTGTCAGAACCTACAGTTTCAATCATTCCCTTCAGTAGCTATGTGCATGGAGGTTTTAGGTCTCATGACTGCAGCATCGGACGCGATCCCCTTTGCTCGTTTTCACATGAGACCTCTTCAGCTTTATATGCTGAGCCAATGGTCCAGGGATTATACAAAGTTATCACAATTAATATCCTTAAATCCCAATGTTTGACTATCTCTGACTTGGTGGTTAGATCACCATCGTTTAGTTCAAGGGGCCTCTTTTTTTCGTCCATCCTGGACTGTGATCACAACAGATGCAAGTCTTTCAGGTTGGGGAGCTGTCTGGGGATCTCTGACAGCGCAGGGGGTTTGGGAATCTCAAGAGGCGAGATTACCAATCAATATTTTGGAACTCGGTGCGATTCTCAGAGCTCTTCAGTTTTGGCCTCTTCTGAAGAGAGAACCGTTTATTTGTTTTCAGACAGACAATGTCACAACCGTGGCGTATGTCAATCATCAAGGTGGGACTCACAGTCTTCAAGCTATAAAAGAAGTATCTCGGATACTTGCATGGGCGTAATCCAGCTCCTGTCTAATTTCTGCGGTCCATATCCCAGGTATAGACAATTGGGAAGCGGATTATCTCAGTCGCCAGACTTTACATCCGGGAGAGTGGTCTCTTCACCCAGATGTGTTTTTTTCAGATTGTTCAGATGTGGGGGCTTCCAGAAATAGATCTGATGGCTTCTCATCTAAACAGGAAACTTCCCAGGTATCTGTCCAGGTCCAGGGATCCTCAGGCGGAAGCAGTGGATGCGTTGACACTTCCTTGGAGTTATCAACCTGCTTATATCTTTCCGCCTCTAGTTCTTCTTCCAAGAGTGATTTCCAAAATCATAATGGAGCATTCATTTGTACTGCTGGTGGCTCCAGCATGGCCACACAGGTTTTGGTATACGGATCTTGTTCAGATGTCCAGTTGCCAACCTTGGCCACTTCCGTTAAGGCCAGACCTTCTATCTCAAGGCCCATTTTTCCATCAGGATCTCAAATCATTAAATTTGAAGGTATGGAGATTGAACGCTTAGTGCTTAGTCATAGAGGTTTCTCTGACTCAGTGATTAATACTATGTTGCAGGCTCATAAATCTGTGTCTAGAAAGATTTATTACAGAGTTTGGAAGACTTACATTTCATGGTGTTCTTCTCATAAATTCTCTTGGCATTCTTTTAGAATTCCTAGAATTTTACAGTTTCTTCAGGATGGTTTAGATAAGGGTTTGTCTGCAAGTTCCTTGAAAGGACAAATCTCTGCTCGTTCTGTTCCACAGAAAAATTGCTAATCTTCCTGATATTCATTGTTTTGTACAGGCTTTGGTTCGTATCAAGCCTGTCATTAAGTCAATCTCTCCTCCTTGGAGTCTTAATTTGGTTTTGAGGGCTTTACAGGCTCCTCCGTTTGAGCCTATGCATTCTCTAGACATTAAATTACTTTCTTGGAAAGTATTGTTCCTTTTGGCCATCTCTTCTGCTAGAAGAGTTTCTGAATTATCTGCTCTTTCTTGTGAGTCTCCTTTTCTGATTTTTCCTCAGGATAAGGCCGTTTTGCGGACTTCATTTAAATTTTTACCTAAAGTTGTGAATTCCAACAACATTAGTAGAGAAATTGTTGTCCCTTCATTGTGTCCTAATCCTAAGAATTCTCTGGAGAGATCTTTACATTCTTTGGATGTGGTTAGAGCTTTGAAATATTATGTTGAAGCTACTAAAGATTTCAGAAAGACTTCTAATCTATTTGTTATCTTTTCTGGTTCTAGGAAAGGTCAGAAGGCTTCTGCCATTTCTTTGGCATCTTGGTTAAAGCTTTTGATTCATCATGCTTATTTGGAGTCGAGTGAATCCCCGCCTCAGAGGATTACGGCTCATTCTACTAGGTCAATTTCTACTTCCTGGGCTTTTAAGAATGAAGCTTCTGTTGATCAGATTTGCAAAGCAGCAACTTGGTCTTCTTTACATACTTTTACTAAATTCTACCATTTTGATGTTTTCTCTTCTTCAGAAGCAGTTTTTGGTAGAAAAGTACTTCAGGCAGCTGTTTCAGTTTGATTCTTCTGCTTATAATTTCAGTTTTTTTCATTATAAAGATTAAAACTTTTGATTTGGGTTGTGGATTAATTTTTCAGCGGAATTGGCTGTCTTTATTTTTATCCCTCCCTCTCTAGTGACTCTTGCGTGGAGTTCCACATCTTGGGTATTTGCTATCCCATACGTCACTAGCTCATGGACTCTTGCCAATTACATGAAAGAAAACATAATTTATGTAAGAATTTACCTGATATATTAATTTCTTTCATATTGGCAAGAGTCCATGAGACCCACCCTTTTTATGGTGGTTATGATTTTTTTGTATAAAGCACAATTATTCCAATTCCTTGTTGATGCTTTCGCTCCTTTCTTATCACCCCACTTCTTGGCTATTCATTAAACTGAATTGTGGGTGTGGTGGGGGGTGTATAAAATTTGAGGTTTGGGAAAGTTTGCCCCTCCAGGTAGGAATGTATATCCCATACGTCACTAGCTCATGGACTCTTGCCAATATGAAAGAAATTAATTTATCAGGTAAATTCTTACATAAATTATGTTTTTTGTCTAGTCTAGAGGAAAACCAGGCACTGGGCTATTAAATGTACAGACTTCTGTTATATACTGTAATGTCATGAGATGCAGGACACAGCATAGAAGGTACAACACTATTTTATTTTAGAAGTATACAGCTTGTACAACACATCTAACTTGGTAACTGCAACATAGACAATCAATCCCCTAAACCACGCCCCCATCCAGTGACGTCACTTCCCACTCTCATCACATCTTCCCCCATTTCAAGGGACAAAGTATACATTTTTTTTTTCTTTTTGAATACATCAAATAACAAGGTATACAAGAAGCATACATAAATATTTTTGTTTAGTATACAACAAATAACAAGTTAAAGAGAATATATATGAACAACATGCAATACAATTCTGACTTGAACATCGGGGTAGACTACCCTAGTCCACAGTGACCATGGGATTATTCTGCCCATACTTCCGGTCACTGCTCTAACTAGTGCTAATCCCGATATCGGGCTGGAAGTTTCAACACCCTTCCACTTGACGTCATTTTAAATGAACTGTCCTCTGATACAGAAGAAGGTGATTGGGAAGCAAAGAAGTATCCCCGCTGTGATCTTGCTGAGGGGAAGGCACCCCTCTTAAAACAGGGGATCCCACTGGCAGTGGTACTGAGGCATCCAGTCCCAAACTCTCAGGTACTGGCAGAAGATGTCTTCGATTTTGACGTGTGACTGTCCCTCCATCAGTAAGGACTACATAAGACCTTGGTTCTGGAGAGCATCCAATTACCATAGCAGGCATCTTCCATTTCTTCTCATCATCCAGTTTAACTCTGACACTTTGCCCCAAATTCAGCTACTGCAAGGGCCTCACAGAGTGTTTCCTGTCAAAGAAGAATCGATAGCCCCTTTTAGCCTCTTCATCCCTCCTAAGGGCCTCGTCCCGAGGAACAGAGCTAGTTGGCTTGAAGACACCCACAGAGGGTAAAGTGGTGCAAATCTGACGTCCTAGCATCACCTGCACTGGGCTATTAAATGTACAGACTTCTGTTATATAAGTTTATGTTACACCCTGTACTGTGCACTATCAGGTAACTTCCTGCTGTAATTACAGGGCGTCTAGAGGAAAACCCGGCACTGGGTTATTAAATTTACAGACTTTTATATAAGTTTATGTTACACCCTGTACTGTGTACTATCAGGTAACTTCCTGCTGTAATTACAGGGTGTCTAGAGGAAAACCTGGCACTGGGCTATTAAATGTACAGACTTCTGTTATATAAGTTTATGTTACACCCTGTACTGTGTACTATCAGGTAACTTCCTGCTGTAATTACAGGGCGTCTAGAGGAAAACCCGGCACTGGGCTATTAAATGTACAGACTTCTGTTATATAAGTTTATGTTACACCCTGTACTGTGTACTATCAGGTAACTTCCTGCTGTAATTACAGGGCGTCTAGAGGAAAACCCGGCACTGGGCTATTAAATGTACAGACTTCTGTTATATAAGTTTATGTTACACCCTGTACTGTACTATCAGGTAACTTCCTGCTGTAATTACAGGGCGTCTAGAGGAAAACCCGGCACTGGACTATTAAATGTACAGACTGTTATATAAGTTTATGTTACACCCTGTACTGTGTACTATCAGGTACCTTCCTGCTGTAATTACAGGGTGTCTAGAGGAAAACCCGGCACTGGGCTATTAAATGTACAGACTTCTGTTATATAAGTTTATGTTACACCCATTACTGTACTATCAGGTAACTTCCTGCTGTAATTACAGGGTGTCTAGAGGTAAACCCTGCACTGGGCTATTAAATGTACAGACTTCTGTTATATAAGTTTATGTTACACCCTGTACTGTGTACTATCAGGTAACTTCCTGCTGTAATTACAGGGCGTCTAGAGGAAAACCTGGCACTGGGCTAATAAATGTACAGACTTCTGTTATATAAGTTTATGTTACACCCTGTACTGTGTACTATCAGGTATCTTCCTGCTGTAATTACAGGGTGTCTAGAGGAAAACCCAGCACTGGGCTATTAAATGTACAGACTTCTGTTATATAAGTTTATGTTACACCCTGTACTGTGTACTATCAGGTAACTTCCTGCTATAATTACAGGGCGTCTAGAGGAAAACCCGGCACTGGGCTATTAAATGTACAGACTGTTATATAAGTTTATGTTACACCCTGTACTGTGTACTATCAGGTAACTTCCTGCTGTAATTACAGGGTGTCTAGAGGAAAACCCGGCACTGGGCTATTAAATGTACAGACCTCTGTTATATAAGTTTATGTTACACCCTGTACTGTACTATCAGGTAACTTCCTGCTGTAATTACAGGGCGTCTAGAGGAAAACCCGGCACTGGGCTATTAAATGTACAGACTTCTGTTATATAAGTTTATGTTACACCCTGTACTGTGTACTATCAGGTAACTTCCTGCTGTAATTACAGGGCGTCTAGAGGAAAACCCGGCACTGGGCTATTAAATGTACAGACTGTTATATAAGTTTATGTTACACCCTGTACTGTGTACTATCAGGTAACTTCCTGCTGTAATTACAGGGCGTCTAGAGGTAAACCCTGCACTGGGCTATTAAATGTACAGACTTCTGTTATATAAGTTTATGTTATACCCTGTACTGTGTACTATCAGGTAACTTCCTGCTGTAATTACAGGGCGTCTAGAGGAAAACCCGGCACTGGGCTATTAAATGTACAGACTTCTGTTATATAAGTTTATGTTACACCCTGTACTGTGTACTATCAGGTAACTTCCTGCTGTAATTACAGGGTGTCTAGAGGAAAACTCGGCACTGGGCTATTGAATGTACAGACTTCTGTTATATAAGTTTATGTTACACCCTGTACTGTGCACTATCAGGTAACTCCCTGCTGTAATTACAGGGCGTCTAGAGGAAAACCCGGCACTGGGCTATTAAATGTACAGACTGTTATATAAGTTTATGTTACACCCTGTACTGTGTACTATCAGGTAACTTCCTGCTGTAATTACAGGGCGTCAAGAGGAAAACCCAGCACTGGGCTATTAAATGTACAGACTTCTGTTATATAAGTTTATGTTACACCCTGTACTGTGCACTATCAGGTAACTCCCTGCTGTAATTACAGGGCGTCTAGAGGAAAACCCGGCACTGGGCTATTAAATGTACAGACTGTTATATAAGTTTATGTTACACCCTGTACTGTGTACTATCAGGTAATTTCCTGCTGTAATTACAGGGTGTCTAGAGGAAAACCCGGCACTGGGCTATTAAATGTACAGACTTCTGTTATATAAGTTTATGTTACACCCTGTACTGTGTACTATCAGGTAACTTCCTGCTGTAATTACAGGGTGTCTAGAGGAAAACCCTGCACTGGGCTATTAAATGTACAGACTTCTGTTATATAAGTTTATGTTACACCCTGTACTGTGCACTATCAGGTAACTTCCTGCTGTAATTACAGGGTGTCTAGAGGAAAACCCGGCACTGGGCTATTAAATGTACAGACTTCTGTTATATAAGTTTATGTTACACCCTGTACTGTGCACTATCAGGTAACTCCCTGCTGTAATTACAGGGCGTCTAGAGGAAAACCCGGCACTGGGCTATTAAATGTACAGACTGTTATATAAGTTTATGTTACACCCTGTACTGTGTACTATCAGGTAACTTCCTGCTGTAATTACAGGGTGTCTAGAGGAAAACCCGGCACTGGGCTATTAAATGTACAGACTTCTGTTATATAAGTTTATGTTACACCCTGTACTGTGTACTATCAGGTAACTTCCTGCTGTAATTACAGGGTGTCTAGAGGAAAACCCTGCACTGGGCTATTAAATGTACAGACTTCTGTTATATAAGTTTATGTTACACCCTGTACTGTGCACTATCAGGTAACTTCCTGCTGTAATTACAGGGTGTCTAGAGGAAAACCCGGCACTGGGCTATTAAATGTACAGACTGTTATATAAGTTTATGTTACACCCTGTACTGTGTACTATCAGGTAACTTCCTGCTGTAATTACAGGGTGTCTAGAGGAAAACCCGGCACTGGGCTATTAAATGTACAGACTTCTGTTATATAAGTTTATGTTGCACCCTGTACTGTGTACTATCAGGTAACTTCCTGCTGTAATTACAGGGTGTCTAGAGGAAAACCCTGCACTGGGCTATTAAATGTACAGACTGCTGTTATATAAGTTTATGTTACACCCTGTACTGTGTACTATCAGGTAACTTCCTGCTGTAATTACAGGGCGTCTAGAGGAAAACTCGGCACTGGGCTAATAAATGTACAGACTTCTGTTATATAAGTTTATGTTACACCCTGTACTGTGTACTATCAGGTAACTTCCTGCTGTAATTACAGGGTGTCTAGAGGAAAACCCGGCACTGGGCTATTTAATGTACAGACTTCTGTTATATAAGTTTATGTTACACCCTGTATTGTACTATCAGGTAACTTCCTGCTGTAATTACAGGGCGTCTAGAGGAAAACCCGGCACTGGGCTATTAAATGTACAGACTGTTATATAAGTTTATGTTACACCCTGTACTGTGTATTATCAGGTAACTTCCTGCTGTAATTACAGGGTGTCTAGAGGAAAACCCGGCACTGGGCTATTAAATGTACAGACTTCTGTTATATAAGTTTATGTTACACCCTGTACTGTGTACTATCAGGTAACTTCCTGCTGTAATTACAGGGTGTCTAGAGGAAAACCCGGCACTGGGCTATTAAATGTACAGACTTCTGTTATATAAGTTTATGTTGCACCCTGTACTGTGTACTATCAGGTAACTTCCTGCTGTAATTACAGGGCGTCTAGAGGTAAACCCGGCACTGGGCTATTAAATGTACAGACTGTTATATAAGTTTATGTTACACCCTGTACTGTGTATTATCAGGTAACTTCCTGCTGTAATTACAGGGTGTCTAGAGGAAAACCCGGCACTGGGCTATTAAATGTACAGACTTCTGTTATATAAGTTTATATTACACCCTGTACTGTGTATTATCAGGTAACTTCCTGCTGTAATTACAGGGCGTCTAGAGGAAAACCCAGCACTGGGCTATTAAATGTACAGACTTCTGTTATATAAGTTTATGTTACACCCTGTACTGTGTACTATCAGGTAACTTCCTGCTGTAATTACAGGGTGTCTAGAGGAAAACCCTGCACTGGGCTATTAAATGTACAGACTTCTGTTATATAAGTTTATGTTGCACCCTGTACTGTGTACTATCAGGTAACTTCCTGCTGTAATTACAGGGCGTCTAGAGGTAAACCCGGCACTGGGCTATGAAATGTACAGACTGTTATATAAGTTTATGTTACACCCTGTACTGTACTATCAGGTAACTTCCTGCTGTAATTACAGGGCGTCTAGAGGAAAACCCGGCACTGGGCTATTAAATGTACAGACTGCTGTTATATAAGTTTATGTTACACCCTGTACTGTGTACTATCAGGTAACTTCCTGCTGTAATTACAGGGTGTCTAGAGGAAAACCCTGCACTGGGCTATTAAATGTACAGACTGCTGTTATATAAGTTTATGTTACACCCTGTACTGTGTACTATCAGGTAACTTCCTGCTGTAATTACAGGGTGTCTAGAGGAAAACCCTGCACTGGGCTATTAAATGTACAGACTTCTGTTATATAAGTTTATGTTACACCCTGTACTGTGTACTATCAGGTAACTTCCTGCTGTAATTACAGGGCGTCTAGAGGAAAACCCGGTACTGGGCTATTAAATGTACAGACTGCTGTTATATAAGTTTATGTTACACCTTGTACTGTGTACTATCAGGTAACTTCCTGCTGTAATTACAGGGCGTCTAGAGGAAAACCCAGCACTGGGCTATTAAATGTACAGACTGCTGTTATATAAGTTTATGTTACACCCTGTACTATGTACTATCAGGTAACTTCCTGCTGTAATTACAGGGTGTCTAGAGGAAAACCCGGCACTGGGCTATTAAATGTACAGACTTCTGTTATATAAGTTTATGTTACACCCTGTACTGTGTACTATCAGGTAACTTTCTGCTGTAATTACAGTGCGTCTAGAGGAAAACTCGGCACTGGGCTAATAAATGTACAAACTTCTGTTATATAAGTTTATGTTACACCCTGTACTGTGTACTATCAGGTAACTTCCTGCTGTAATTACAGGGTGTCTAGAGGTAAACCCGGCACTGGGCTATTTAATGTACAGACTTCTGTTATATAAGTTTATGTTACACCCTGTATTGTACTATCAGGTAACTTCCTGCTGTAATTACAGGGCGTCTAGAGGAAAACCCTGCACTGGGCTATTAAATGTACAGACTTCTGTTATATAAGTTTATGTTACACCCTGTACTGTGTATTATCAGGTAACTTCCTACTGTAATTACAGGGCGTCTAGAGGAAAACCCGGCACTGGGCTATTAAATGTACAGACTTCTGTTATATAAGTTTATGTTACACCCTGTACTGTGCACTATCAGGTAACTTCCTGCTGTAATTACAGGGCGTCTAGAGGAAAACCCGGCACTGGGCTATTAAATGTACAGACTTCTGTTATATAAGTTTATGTTACACCCTGTACTGTGTACTATCAGGTAACTTCCTGCTGTAATTACAGGGCGTCTAGAGGAAAACCCGGCACTGGGCTATTAAATGTACAGACTTCTGTTATATAAGTTTATGTTACACCCTGTACTGTGTATTATCAGGTAACTTCCTGCTGTAATTACAAGGCGTCTAGAGGAAAACCTGGCACTGGGCTATTAAATGTACAGACTTCTGTTATATAAGTTTAGGTTACACCCTGTACTGTGTACTATCAGTAGGGTTGCCACCCGTCCCTTGAAATACGGAATCGTCCCGTATTTCAGGTTAAAATACAGCGTCCCGTATTGAATCAATACGGGACGGGGTTTGTCCCGTATTTGAAGTTACTAATTTTCTTCCTGCGCTAGCACTGCCTGCGACCGTCACCTGCGTCGACTACTTAACAACTCGACTCTGACTGACTGCTGAGAAGAGTCCGTCCTGACTCAGACTGTGGTCTGACGTCAGGTATGTTACCAGGGAAGCTGTTACCAGGTAAGATGTTGTGTTGAGGGCGGCTGCGAATGGTTTGCTAGCGGCGGGCGCTGTTACCAGGGAAGCAGCTGAGCTGTGGAGGCTGCGATGATTGGTTTGCTGGCGCTGTTACCAGGGAAGCAGCTGTGGAGGCTGCGATGATTGGTTTGCTGGCTCTGTCTGTCACTGTCAGAGTCTCTGACTTGTATCTGTGTCGGAGTTTTTAAAGTAATCACTCACGCACAGTGTCACTGTGAGTGACAGGCAGCACAGCAGTCTGCATTCCTGGATTGGACTTTAGCTTTGGAGGCCTGAGTCTTGGGGTGCCGTTGGTTTTACTGGTCTGGACGACCGGACTTGTGCTGTGTCAGGTGGGGAGTGATGTCATCATGTCTGTCTGTCTCTGAACTTAATCGCAAATGGCAATTGACAACATCTTGCACTGAGGACAGGTTAGTGGTTATTAAATAATAACTGTAGTCTATAAGTATAAAGATAATTTGCTGCAAAACTAGTGCATAAGTGCACCAAGTCAGTGGCTGGCTGTGTGCTGTGACAGGCAGGGGCCAGGAAGGATCTGGGCAGCTGTTATGAGTGCTCTGTTATCAATATGGTTATTGCTAAGCAGCAGTGACTGTGCACCATCAATGAAGAAGCTTTGCCAAGTTTCTTGGATCAGGATGTTAGTTACACATTCATACTTTTAAGGATCACACATCAACAATTTTGTTAACAAGAGAAGTTTTTTTAGATAAAACCCGTCCAGAATCAATGGGAGATAATTAATTAATAATACTGCTGAGCAGTAGGATGAATTGATTCTCAGTGGTTTCATCCAAAAATACTTCTTATTAATAAGATTGTTGTAGGATCTGCCACTGACTGAGTACACTGACTGAGTACTAGTCAGGATCTGCCACTGGCTGAGTACTAGTCAGGATCTGCCACTGGCTGAGTACTAGTCAGGATCTGCCACTGGCTGAGTACTAGTCAGGATCTGCCACTGGCTGAGTACTAGTCAGGATCTGCCACTGACTGAGTACTAGTCAGGATCTGCTTCTGACTACTAGTCAGGATCTACTTCTGACTACTAGTCAGGATCTGTCACTGACTGAGTACTAGTCAGGATCTGTCACTGACTGAGTACTAGTCAGGATCTGCCACTGGCTGAGTACTAGTCAGGATCTGCCACTAGCTGAGTACTAGTCAGGATCTGCCACTGGCTGAGTACTAGTCAGGATCTGCCACTGGCTGAGTACTAGTCAGGATCTGCCACTGACTGAGTACTAGTCAGGATCTGCTTCTGACTACTAGTCAGGATCTACTTCTGACTACTAGTCAGGATCTGTCACTGACTGAGTACTAGTCAGGATCTGTCACTGACTGAGTACTAGTCAGGATCTGCTTCTGACTACTAATCAGGATTTGCCACTGACTGAGCACTAGTCAGGATCTGCCACTAACGTTAGAGAATAAACACTTTCCTAGTTTTTTTTTTTCCAGCATAAACTAGTATAAATATCATCCTTAGTTGGCCAGAGAATCACTAATTTAATTGCATGAAAAATCAAAATATGTCATGTTACACCCTGACCAAAAAAATATTATGGATAAAAAAAGGCCTAAAACCGGGGGGGGGGGGGGGGCGTCCCTTATTTTTCTGTATTGAAGGTGGCAACCCTAACTATCAGGTAACTCCCTGCTGTAATTACAGGGCGTCTAGAGGAAAACCCGGCATTGGACTATTAAATGTTATATAAGTTTATGTTACACCCTGTACTGTACTATCAGGTAACTTCCTGCTGTAATTACAGGGCATCTAGAGGAAAACCCGGCACTGGGCTATTAAATGTACAGACTGTTATATAAGTTTATGTTACACCCTGTACTGTGTACTATCAGGTAACTTCCTGCTGTAATTACAGGGCGTCTAGAGGAAAACCCGGCACTGGGCTAATAAATGTACAGATTTCTGTTATATAAGTTTATGTTACACCCTGTACTGTACACTATCAGGTAACTTCCTGCTGTAATTACAGGGCATCTAGAGGAAAACCCGGCACTGGGCTATTAAATGTACAGACTTCTGTTATATAAGTTTATGTTACACCCTGTACTGTGTACTATCAGGTAACTTCCTGCTGTAATTACAGGGTGTCTAGAGGAAAACCCGGCACTGGGCTATTAAATGTACAGACTTCTGTTATATAAGTTTATGTTACACCCTGTACTGTGTATTATCAGGTAACTTCCTGCTGTAATTACAGGGTGTCTAGAGGAAAACCCAGCACTGGGCTATTAAATGTACAGACTGTTATATAAGTTTATGTTACACCCTGTACTGTGTACTATCAGGTAACTTCCTGCTGTAATTACAGGGCATCTAGAGGAAAACCCGGCATTGGACTATTAAATGTACAGACTTCTGTTATATAAGTTTATGTTACACCCTGTACTGTGTACTATCAGGTAACTTCCTGCTGTAATTACAGGGCATCTAGAGGAAAACCCGGCATTGGACTATTAAATGTACAGACTTCTGTTATATAAGTTTATGTTACACCCTGTACTGTGCACTATCAGGTAACTTCCTGCTGCAATTACAGGGCGTCTAGAGGAAAACCCGGCACTGGGCTATTAAATGTACAGACTTTTGTTATATAAGTTTATGTTACACCCTGTACTGTGTACTATCGGGTAACTTCCTACTGTAATTACAGGGTGTCTAGAGGAAAACCCGGCACTGGGCTATTAAATGTACAGACTTCTGTTATATAAGTTTATGTTACACCCTGTATTGTGCACTATCAGGTAACTCCCTGCTGTAATTACAGGGCGTCTAGAGGAAAACCCGGCATTGGACTATTAAATGTACAGACTTCTGTTATATAAGTTTATGTTACACCCTGTACTGTGCACTATCAGGTAACTTCCTGCTGCAATTACAGGGCGTCTAGAGGAAAACCCGGCACTGGGCTATTAAATGTACAGACTTCTGTTATATAAGTTTATGTTACACCCTGTACTGTGTACTATCAGGTAACTTCCTGCTGTAATTACAGGGAGTCTAGAGGAAAACCCGGCACTGGGCTATTAAATGTACAGACTTTTGTTATATAAGTTTAGGTTACACCCTGTACTGTGCACTATCAGGTAACTCCCTGCTGTAATTACAGGGCGTCTAGAGGAAAACCCGGCATTGGACTATTAAATGTACAGACTTCTGTTATATAAGTTTATGTTACACCCTGCACTGTGTACTATCAGGTACCTTCCTGCTGTAATTACAGGGTGTCTAGAGGAAAACCCGGCACTGGGTTATTAAATGTACACTTTCATGTCCCATAGTACCAACAAAGAATATAAAATCAAATTTAGGCGAAATTGTAACTCTACACATATAGTCTATCTTATGACCTGTAAAGAATGTAAAATACAATATTTGGGGAAAACTAAGCGGAGGTTAAGAGATCGGGTGTTGGAACACATCAGGGACATTGAGGACCCTGATGTGTTTACCTCTGTTGCCACCCATTTTAAATTTGAACATCTGGGAAACTCTAGCTTGGCTAGCTTTCAAGCCATTGATCATGTTCCCTTCTCTAAGAGAGGTGGGGATAGAGAATACTATTTGAGCAAAAAGGAAGTTAGATGGATTTTCTATCTTAACACCAGGATTCCACTTGGTTTAAATGTTGGGAAACTCTAGCTTGGCTAGCTTTCAAGCCATTGATCATGTTCCCTTCTCTAAGAGAGGTGGGGATAGAGAATACTATTTGAGCAAAAAGGAAGTTAGATGGATTTTCTATCTTAACACCAGGATTCCACTTGGTTTAAATGTTGAGGCCGATGTCAATCTTTTTGTTTAAATAAACTCAAAAAATTGGGGGATTTACTGTTATGGAATTTAAAGAATAATATTACCAACATTAAATTGCAAATGATTAGCTACCTTTTAATAAGTAGTTATCTATAAAGGTTGGATACATATTAAGATGGAGGCTGCCATTTATATATATAATAATATTTCTATTCTTTATTTTTTATTTTTTTATTTTTCTATTTTTTTATTAGTAATTATCTATTTTTCTCCCCTTTCATGTTTTCGTTTGTATGTTTATTTATTTACACATTTTTGGATACATTCTATCCTGTGTTCTGTACATTTACAGTCTGTTAATATGGGAACATTACTTTAATACTTTACAATTGATTGATTACAAACAGGTGATGTCAATTTTTGAATTACATGTCCCTTTAAATAGACTGTAGGCAGTTGTATGTGTTAAGCAGTGATCAAGTGCGGAGGACCCGCATGAAACGCGTCTGCTGTTGCTGCCTTTTTATGACCACTATATGACCTCTGTAGTGGTCATTTTGCTTTTGTCCTCTTCTTGTTTTTAGTGCATGGTGCATTAATAAAGTATTTGCTGAATTTACCTTTACAACGTCTGGAGCGTCTTCCTACAGTTAGCCGGAACTGTTCTTTCTATGCTGTCTAGAGGTAAACCCGGCACTGGGCTATTAAAAGTACAGACTTCTGTTATATAAGTTTATGTTACACCCTGTACTGTGTATTATCAGGTAACTTCCTGCTGTAATTACAGGGCGTCTAGAGGAAAACCCGGCATTGGACTATTAAATGTACAGACTGCTGTTATATAAGTTTATGTTACACCCTGTACTGTGTACTATCAGGTAACTTCCTGCTGTAATTACAGGGCGTCTAGAGGAAAACCCGGCATTGGACTATTAAATGTACAGACTTCTGTTATATAAGTTTATGTTACACCCTGTACTGTGTATTATCAGGTAACTTCCTGCTGTAATTACAGGGCGTCTAGAGGAAAACCCGGCATTGGACTATTAAATGTACAGACTGCTGTTATATAAGTTTATGTTACACCCTGTACTGTGTACTATCAGGTAACTTCCTGCTGTAATTACAGGGCGTCTAGAGGAAAACCCGGCATTGGACTATTAAATGTACAGACTGCTGTTATATAAGTTTATGTTACACCCTGTACTGTGTACTATCAGGTACCTTCCTGCTGTAATTACAGGGCGTCTAGAGGAAAACCCGGCACTGGGCTATTAAATGTACAGACTGTTATATAAGTTTATGTTACACCCTGTACTGTGTACTATCAGGTAACTTCCTGCTGTAATTACAGGGCGTCTACAGGAAAACCCGGCATTGGACTATTAAATGTACAGACTTCTGTTATATAAGTTTATGTTACACCCTGTACTGTGTATTATCAGGTAACTCCCTCCTGTAATTACAGGACGTCTAGAGGAAAACCCGGCATTGGACTATTAAATGTACAGACTTCTGTTATATAAGTTTATGTTACACCCTGTACTGTGTATTATCAGGTAACTTCCTGCTTTAATTACAGGGTGTCTAGAGGAAAACCCGGCACTGGGCTATTAAATGTACAGACTTCTGTTATATAAGTTTATGTTACACTCTGTACTGTGTACTATCAGGTAACTTCCTGCTGTAATTACAGGGCGTCTAGAGGAAAACCCGGCACTGGGCTATTAAATGTACAGACTTCTGTTATATAAGTTTATGTTACACCCTGTACTGTGTACTATCAGGTAACTTCCTGCTGTAATTACAGGGCGTCTAGAGGAAAACCCGGCACTGGGCTATTATATGTACAGACTGTTATATAAGTTTATATTACACCCTGAAATGTACTATCAGGTAACTTTCTGCTGTAATTACCGGGCGTCTAGAGGAAAACGCGGCACTGGGCTATTAAATGTACAGACTTCTGTTATATAAGTTTATGTTACACCCTTTTCTGTGTACTATCAGGTAACTTCCTGCTGTAATTACAGGGCGTCTAGAGGAAAACGCGGCACTGGGCTATTAAATGTACAGACTTCTGTTATATAAGTTTATGTTACACCCTTTTCTGTGTACTATCAGGTAACTTCCTGCTGTAATTACAGGGCGTCTAGAGGAAAACCCGGCACTGGGCTATTAAATGTACAGACTACTGTTATATAAGTTTATGTTACACCCTGTATTGTACTATCAGGTACCTTCCTCCTGTAATTACAGGGCGTCTAGAGGAAAACCCAGCACTGGGCTATTAAATGTACAGACTTCTGTTATATAAGTTTATGTTACACCCTGTACTGTGTACTATCAGGTAACTTCCTGCTGTAATTACAGGGCGTCTAGAGGAAAACTCGGGCACTGGGCAATTAAATGTGAAGGAAGAGGATGAAACAGATGACATGAATAGTCATCAGCCTGATATACATAGGTCCCTCCCTGCCGGTGAGTAGTAATATGTGAGAGTCTGCTGGGGCTGTGCACACAGTTACTTACTGCTCTCTCATGTAGTTTACTGTTGGGTTTATAAGTGCTGGGGCTGTGCACACAGTTACTTACTGCTCTCATGTAGTTTATTGTCTGGTTTATAAGTGCTGGGGCTGTGCGCACAGTTACTTACTGCTCTCATGTAGTTTACTGTCTGGTTTATAAGTGCTGGGGCTGTGCACACAGTTACTTTCTGCTCTCTTGTAGTTTACTGTCTGGTTTATAAGTGCTGGGGGGCTGTGCACACAGTTACTTACTGCTCTCATGTAGTTTACTGTCTGGTTTATAAGTACTGTGGCTGTGCACACAGTTACTTACTGCTCTCTCATGTAGTTTACTGTCTGGTTTTTAAGCGCAGATAACAAAATGAGTTTAATCTTTGGTTAGTTCATATTGTATTTTTATACTGTAATATAAAAAAAAAGAAGCGAGTAAAGGTTCCCTGAGTTTGTGTATTTGGTTCTATTGCCTGTCTGGTAAATACACAAACGTTTTAATGGTAAAGTTATACAAAATGAGATAAACACTAGATCAAGTGATATAAATACTAGACCATGTGATATAAACACTAGATCAAGTGATATAAATACTAGACCATGTGATATAAACACTAGACCATGTGATATAAATACTAGACCATGTAATATAAATACTAGACAATCTGATATAAATACTAGACCATCTGATATAAACACTAGATCACGTGATATAAATACTAGACCATCTGATATAAACACTAGACCATGTGATATAAACAATAGATCATGTTATATAAAAACTGAATCTGTTTTATTTGTATAGATGAAGATAACACGGATATAGTGAAAGTTGAGATAACAGAAGATCTGTGTGTGACGCTGGGAACTCCAGATGAGGAAACCAGTGACAATATCAGCTCACGTGAGTGTGCATGTATTTTGTGTCTGAGTTATGCAGGTTATGAGTGAGTGTTGTGTCTAAGAAATGTGGTTTACATGGAAGTTACAACATATGTTGTGTTTGAGGGACATATGTCACAGTTAAATATGCACATATATTGTGCCTAAGGTATGTGGGTGGCAGATGAGGAACACAAAAATTAGCAACATTTCAGGATCAACAAATGCCCTTAATCATGCTTTCGTTTTGGACCAGTGCTGAAATGAAATGCTGAATGGTAGAGGATTTATATTTTTTACAGTTGAGGAAACCAGTGACAGTATTAGCACAGGTGAGTGTGCAGGTTTATTATGTTTGAGGGATACGGGGTAGAGGTTGGTACATGGATGTTGTGTCTGAAGAAAGCAGCTTACAGGTGGGTATGTGGGTGTTGTGTCTGAGGAATGCAGCTTACAGGTGGGTATGTGGGTGTTGTGTCTAAGGAATGCAGGTTACAGGTGGGTACGTGGTTGTTGTGTCTAAGTAATGCAGGTTACAGGTGGGTACGTGGGTGTTGTGTGTGAGGAATACAGGTTACAGGTAGGTACGTGGGTGTTGTGTGTGAGGAATACAGGTTACAGGTAGGTACGTGATTGTTGTGTGTGTGAGGAATACAGGTTGCAGTTGGGTGCGTGGGTGTTGTGTCTGATGAATGTATGTTACAGCTGGGTACATGGGTGTTGAGTCTGAGGAATACAGGTTACAGGTAGGTACGTGGGTGTTGTGTCTGAGGAATAAAGGTTACAGGTGGGTACATGGGTGTTATATCTAAGTAATACAGGTTACAAGTGGGTACATGGGTGTTGTGTCTGAGGAATACAGGTTACAGGTGAGTACGTGTCTGAGGAATGCAGGTTATCGGTGGGTACGTGGGTGTTGTGACTGAGGAATACAGGTTACAGGTGGGTATGTGGGTGTTGTGTCTGAGGAATGCAGGTTACCGTTGGGTACATGGGTGTTGTGACTGAGGAATACAGGTTACAGGTGGGTACGTGAGTGTTGTGTCTAAGGAATCCAGGTTACAGGTGGGTACGTGGATTTTGTGTCTGAGGAATACAGGTTGCAGGTGGGTACATGGGTGTTGTGTCTGAGAAATACAGGTTACAGGTGGGTACGTGGGTGCTGTGTCTGAGTAATACCGGTTACTGGTGGTTACATGGGTGTTGTGTCTGAGGAATACAGCTTACAGGTGGGTACGTGGGTGTTGTGTCTGAGGAATACAGGTTACAGGTGGGTACATGGGTGTTGTGTCTGAGGAATGCAGGTTAAAGGTGGGTACTGTTGTGCTTACTTCCTGGTTTGGTTATGGCACATTCAGGCTTCCATACAAAGATGATGTCATCAAGTGGGCTGTGTGTAGGATCAGAACAGTTCAGAAGCCATCTTGTGACAGTTTGTGATGCAGTTATAAAGTACAAGTAACAAGGACTGAACCTCAGGATCAGACAAGTGCTGCTAATAATAATAAGTGTAATGTCAGCTACAGATCAGTGCAGCAGGATACAGCATCAGCTAGTCAGGAAGAGTAAGTACTATCAGTTACACATTATAAGTTATAAGTTATATTACAGTTATACAGCTATTAATAAGTGTAATGTCAGCTACAGATCAGTGCAGCAGGATACAGCAACAGCTAGTAAGGCAGAGTTAGTACTGTCAGTTACACATTACAGTTATAAGTTATATTACAGTTATACAGCTAATAAGAAGTGTAATGTCAGCTACAGATTAGTGCAACAGGATACAGCATCAGCTAGTCAGGAAGAGTAAGTACTGTCAGTTACACATTACAGTTATAAGTTATATTACAGTTATATAGCTAATAATAAGTGTAATGTCAGCTACAGATCAGTTCAGCAGGATACAGCATCAGCTAGTCAGGAAGAGTAAGTACTGTCAGTTACACATTACAGTTATAAGTTATATTACAGTTATACAGTTAATAATAAGTGTAATGTCAGCTACAGATCACTGCAGCAGGATACAGCATCAGCCAGTCAGGAAGAGTAAGATCTGTTAGTTACACATTACAGTTATAAGTTATATTACAGTTGTACAGTTAATAATAAGTGTAATGTCAGCTACAGATCAGTACAGCAGGATACAGCAGCAGCCAGTCAGGAAGAGTAAGTACTGTCAGTTACACATTATAAGTTATATTACAGTTATACAGCCAATAATAAGTGTAATGTCAGCTACAGATCAGTGCAGCAGGATACAGCATCAGCTAGTCAGGAAGAGTAAGTACTGTCAGTTACACATTACAGTTATACGTTATATTACAGTTATACAGTTAATAATAAGTGTAATGTCAGCTACAGATCAGTGCAGCAGGATACAGCATCAGCCAGTCAGGAAGAGTAAGTACCGTCTGTTACTGTCATGATCCGGTGTACATGCGCTCAGGAAACAGACCCTCGGGGAAGTGGTAGGGATTTGAAGACCCCTGTGTGTCTGAGGGACGCAGGTTACAGGTGAGTGTGTGAGGGAAACAGTTACAGGTGAGTGTCTGTGTGAGGGACACGGGTTACAGGTGAGTGTGTGAGGGGCACGGATTACAGATGAGTGTGTGTGTCTGAGGAATACAGGTTACAGGTGGGTATGTGGGTGTTGTGACTTAGTAATATAGGTTACAGGTGAGTGTGTGTGTGTGTTTGAGGGACACAGGTTACAGGTGAGCATGCACATGTGTTTTGTGTGTGTCTGAGGGACGCGGTTACAGGTGAGTGTGTGTGGGAGAGACGTGGGTAACAGCTGAGTGTGTGTGTCTGAGGGACGCGGGTTACAGGTGAGTGTGTGTCTGAGGAATACAGGTTACAGGTGGGTATGTGGGTGTTGTGACTTAGGAATATAGGTTACAGGTGAGTGTGTGTGTGTGTATTTGAGGGACACAGGTTACAGGTGAGCATGCACATGTGTTTTGTGTGTGTCTGAGGGACACGGGTTACAGGTGAGTGTGTGTGTGTTAGGGACGCGGGTAAAACAGCTGAGTGTGTGTGTCTGAGGGACGCGGGTTACAGGTGAGTGTGTGCGTCTGAGGAATACAGGTGGGTACATGGGTGTTGTGACTTAGGAATATAGGTTACAGGTGAGTGTGTGTGTGTGTTTGAGGGACACAGGTTACAGGTTGTTTTGTGTGTGTCTGAGGGACGCGGGTTACAGGTGAGTGTGTGTGTGAGGGACGCGGGTAACAGGTGAGTGTGTGTGCCTGAGGGACGCGGGTTACAGGTGAGTGTGTGAGGGACACGGGTTACAGGTGAGTGTCAGTGTGAGGGACACGGGTTACAGGTGAGTGTGTGAGGGACACTGTTACAGGTGAGTGTCAGTGTCTGAGGAATACAGGTTACAGGTGGGTACGTGGGTGTTGTGATTTAGGAATATAGGTTACAGGTGAGTGTGTGTGTGTGTGTTTGAGGGGCACAGGTTACAGGTGAGCATGCACATGTGTTTTGTGTGTGTCTGAGGGACGCGGGTTACAGGTGAGTGTGTGAGGGAAACAGTTACAGGTGAGTGTCTGTGTGAGGGACACGGGTTACAGGTGAGTGTGTGAGGGGCACGGATTACAGATGAGTGTGTGTGTCTGAGGAATACAGGTTACAGGTGGGTATGTGGGTGTTGTGACTTAGGAATATAGGTTACAGGTGAGTGTGTGTGTGTGTGTTTGAGGGACACAGGTTACAGGTGAGCATGCACATGTGTTTTGTGTGTGTCTGAGGGACGCGGGTTACAGGTGAGTGTGTGTGTGTGAGGGACGCGGGTAACAGGTGAGTGTGTGTCTGAGGGACGCGGGTTACAGGTGAGTGTGTGACAGACATGGGTTACAGGTGAGTGTCTGTGTGAGGGACACGGGTTACAGGTGAGTGTGTGTGTGTGTGAGGGACACGGGTTACAGATGAGCATGCACATGTGTTTTGTGTGTGTGTGTGAGGGACCCGGGTAACAGGCTAGTGTGTGTGTGTGAGGGAAGCGGGTAACAGGTGAGCTTGTGTGTCTGAGGGACACGGGTTACAGGTGAGTGTGTGAGGGACACAGGTTACCGGTGAGTGTGTGTGTGAAGGTCACAGGTTACAGGTGAGTGTGTGAGGGACACAGGTTACAGGTGAGTGTGTGTGAGGGACACGGGTTACCGGTGAGCATGCACATGTGTTTTGTGTGTATGTGAGGGACGCGGGTAACAGGTGAGTGTGTGTGTCTGAGGGACGCGGGTTACAGGTGAGTGTGTGAGAAACACGGGTTACAGGTTAGTGTGTGTGTGAGGGACACGGGTTACAGGTGAGTGTGTGAGGGACACAGGTTACAGGTGAGTGTGTGTGTGTGAGGGACACGGGTTACAGGTGAGCATGCACATGTGTTTTGTGTGTGTGGGACGCGGGTAACAGGTGAGTGTGTGTCTGAGGGACGCGGGTTACAGGTGAGTGTGTGAGAAACATGGGTTACAGGTTAGTGTGTGTGTGAGGGACACGGGTTACAGGTGAGCATGCAGATGTGTTTTGTGTGTGTGTGAGGGACGCGGGTAACAGGTGAGTGTGTGTGACTGAGGGATGCGGGTTACAGGTGAGTGTGCGAGGGACACGGGTTACAGGTGAGTGTGTGTGTGAGGGACACGGGTTACAGGTGAGTGTGAGGGACACGGGTTACAGGTGAGTATTTGTGTGTGAGGGACGCGGGTTACAGGTACGTTTGAGGGACACGGGTTACAGGTGAGTGTTTGTGTGTGAGGGACGCGGGTTACAGGTACGTTTGAGGGACACGGGTTACAGGTGAGTGTTTGTGGGTGAGGGACGCGGGTTACAGGTGAGTGTGAGGGACATGGGTTACAGGTGAGTGTTTGTGTAATGGACACAGGTTACAGGTGAGTGTGCACGAATGTTGTGTTTGATATTCTTGGATTACAGGTGAGTGTGATGATCTACTAAATAATTATCTCATGTGCACATAGTAATCTCTGACTATATGATTTTATTTATATATAAGAAGAGCTATTGATGCATCCCAAGGACAGTACAAACACTTACGCATACACGTGTATTCTCACTGTACAGGCCTTATGGATGTGACGCCTTCAGATGACTCAGCGGTTGAACACGGAGAAGAACCAGATATGTGGGATCACGTGAAGACCGAGGAGGATCAAGTTCCTATAAATACGTCTGCAGGTGATTAGTTCATATTAAGTAAAGTGATGATACTGTGATGGTGACATTTTGTGTCTTGTAAATAAGTTATTTTTGCTCAGACGGTTACACAGGAAATATTAGTGTGCAGCACAAGTTTAAATGATTATTTATTGTACTTTTATTTTTTTAGAATTTACCTCTCATGGTTGCTCCATTTCTAAACATTTAGAGTATTATTGCAAGTGGCGCATCTAATAGCGCCGTTTTTTTTTTCCTGGTGTAACACTGCTAAGTATAACACACAATCTGGAATTACAAGTAAATGGTAAAAAAGATTTTGCAGAGAATCTTAACGTATGTGACATTTTTTTTTAGCACAGGGGTCCATTTTTTATGAATGTACAGTACAGGGTTCATTATTATCGTTTATATTACAAATTCTGAGATAGCGCTGGAATGCTTAGCGCACTTGTAGACGTGAATATATGCATAACAAAACATATGTAATATATATTTACAAGGGTGTTAAGGGTGTTAAGTGAACTTAGCACTGTTATAGACAAACCTTTACTCTTAATTTTTCAAGACTCATTATCCTCAGGCATGGTACCCCAGGATTGGCGTAAAGCTGATGTGGTGCCACTCTTCAAAAAGGGAAGCAGGGATGATCCAGGAAGCTATAGACCAGTTAGTCTGACATCAATAGTGGGGAAGATATTTGAAGGGATTATAAGGGATTATATTGATGAGCATATTCGTGTAAACAAGATTATGAGTTCTAATCAGCATGGCTTTAGGAGAAATAGATCATGTCAAACTAATCTAATTAGATTCTACGAGGAAGTAAGTAAAAATATAGATAAAGGGGAATCAGTTGATGTGATATACTTAGATTTTGCAAAGGCATTCGATACAGTGCCACATGAGAGATTAATGCACAAAATTAAGGGACTGGGAATAGCTGAAAATGTTAGCTCATGGATAAATAACTGGATAAAAGATAGGGAGCAACGAGTAGCAGTAAATGGATCATACTCAGATTGGACAAAGGTAATCAGTGGCGTCCCCCAGGGATCAGTACTGGGCCCTGTTCTTTTTAATATTTTTATAAATGACTTGGAGCAAGGATTAAATAGCGACATCTCTATTTTTGCAGATGATACTAAGTTAAGTAAGGTCATTAGGTCAGAGCAGGATGAACTCTCTTTGCAAAGGGATTTGCGAAAATTAGAACTATGGGCAAGCGAATGGAAAATGAGATTTAATACGGAAAAATGTAAGGTTCTACATTTTGGAAGTAAAAATAAGCAGGCTATGTATTTTTTAAATGGGACAAGACTTAGCCAAACACAGGAGGAAAGGGATTTGGGAGTAGTAATAGATAACAAGCTAAAAATGAGTGCACAATGCAGGGCAGCGGCTTCAAAGGCTAATAAGATACTAGCATGTATTAAAAGAGGCATTGATTCAAGGGAGGAAAGCATAATTCTGTCATTATATAAAGCCCTGGTAAGACCTCACCTTGAGTTTGGAGTGCAGTTCTGGGGACCGATTGCTAAAAAAGATATTGCAGAACTAGAAAAAGTTCAGAGAAGGGCCACAAAGCTAATAAGGGGATTGGAGAAATTAACCTATGAGGAGAGGCTAGCCAAACTGGGTCTGTTCTCTTTAGAAAAAAGGCGCTTGAGAGGTGACATGATTACTTTATATAAATATATTCAAGGCCCATATACAGAGATGGCAGAAGCTCTTTTTATTCCAAGAAAATTGGTTCTGACAAGAGGTCATAATTTAAGGTTGGAGGAAAGGAGATTTAATCTCCTGCAACGGAAACGTTTTTTCACTGTAAGAGCAATAAAATTGTGGAACTCATTACCAAAGGAGGTAGTGAATGCCAATACCATAGATACATTTAAAAATAGTCTGGATAAATTTCTGTATATAAACAAAATTCATGGATATGATTGCTAGTATTAAATGGGTCACATTTTAATGGGGTTATTTAAGCTTAACTGGAGCTTTTTGTAAGTATTTTAGATTTGTATAGGTTGAACTCGATGGACTTCAGTCTTTTTTCAACCTTATCTACTATGTTACTATGTTACTATGTTACACACAGTTTTTCACTCATATTATGAAGTAGCCAGGTGACATTATGAAGTAGTCGGGGTATATTATGTAGTAGCTGGGTGGCATTATGAAGTAGTCGGGGTATATTATGTAGTAGCTGGGTGGCATTATGAAGTAGCGGGGTGATATTATGAAGTAGCCAGGTGACATTTTGAAGTAGTCGGGTGGCATTATGAAGTTGCCGGGTGATATTATGAAGTAGTCAGGTGATATTATGAAGTAGCCGGGTGATATTTTGAAGTAGTCGGGTGACATTATGTAGTAGCCGGGTGATATTATGTTTTAACCGGATGACATTATGAAGTAGTCAGGTGACATTATAAAGTAGTTGAGTGATATTATATAGTAGCCGGGTGACATTATTAAGTAGCCGAGTGATATTATGAAGTAGCCGGGTGACATTATGAAGTAGTCGGCTGACATTATGAAGTAGTCGGGTGGTTTTATGTAGTAGCTGGGTGACATTATGAAGTAACTGGGTGACATTATGAAGTAACTGGGTGACATTATGAAGTATTCAGGTGATATTATGAAGTAGCCGGGTGACATTATGAAGTAGTCGGGTGACATTATGAAGTAGTCGGGTGACATTATAAAGTAGTCGGTGATATAATGAAGTAGCTGGGTGATATTATGAAGTAGTCGGGTGACATTATAAAGTACAGAAATTAAGAGTGCGCTCAGGAGAGCTCTACCATGATATTAGTAAAAGTGAATTGTGAAGTACATAAATAAAATCTCTTTGGAAAAAAACTATTGCGAGTAAATATTTTTAAATGTATTTTCTACTAGAAACAAAAACATATAAACACATATATATATATTAAAGGTGCACCTTTTAAAATCACACAATATAATAACAAAATTTAATTAAAATGTATAGGATTCAGCGTGTTACTTTATATTTGCGTATTGCTTTTTGTATCCAAACTTTGCAACAATCTTTGCAACAATCTTGAACTGGATAGGCAAGTCTTTGCAAAATAATTTCCAGATGTTAAATGTCTCATATAATGATTTGGCAATGGGGGTAAAGCAATGCCCTTGTAGATTGTTTTACTCACCGGAATCCGAAAGTTATAGCATACACTTTTTCTCTTTCTCTGACCCAATGTCTTTCTTTACACTTTCTTTCTATGAGTAGTCGGCGTTCTGTTAGCCGTTAGCTGTCAGGCCGGATTCTGACGCGTCTGTTTACCCGTGCTAGGCTCATCCGCCAACACAATAATCCAGCCATTATTGTGTTGCCTGCCTAATCAGTAGGTGTGTCACAAACCTATCCTCACTATTGCCTATCGCGCAACTCATCACTAGTTGCTGACACCCTCACCGGAGATCCAGTTTCCCTGCTGCAGTTCTCATGCTCCAGTCTCCTGATCTCTATGTAGCGAGTCTCTGCTCGCTTACGTCATCAGCTGCAACCGGAGTTTCTCCCTGAACTGCCACTCACCGGACTTCGGCATTACCCGCCTTCCAAGCCTCTCAGCTGCTCAGCCTGCTTCACAGAGCCATCCCTGCACCATCCGGCAGCTGCAACATAGCCAGTGATTGGCGGATGAGCCTAGCACGTGTAAACAGACGCGTCAGAATCCGGCCTGACAGCTAACGGCTAACAGAACGCCGACTACTCATCGAAAGAAAGTGTAAAGAAAGACATTGGGTCAGAGAAAGAGAAAAAGTGTATGCTATAACTTTCGGATTCCGGTGAGTAAAACAATCTACAAGGGCATTGCTTTACCCCCATTGCCAAATCATTATATGAGACATTTAACATCTGGAAATTATTTTGCAAAGACTTGCCTATCCAGTTCAAGATTGTTGCAAAGATTGTTGCAAAGTTTGGATACAAAAAGCAATACGCAAATATAAAGTAACACGCTGAATCCTATACATTTTAATTAAATTTTGTTATTATATTGTGTGATTTTAAAAGGTGCACCTTTAATATATATATATGTGTTTATATGTTTTTGTTTCTAGTAGAAAATAAATTTAAAAATATTTACTCGCAATAGTTTTTTTCCAAAGAGATTTTATTTATGTACTTCACAATTCACTTTTACTAATATCATGGTAGAGCTCTCCTGAGCGCACTCTTAATTTCTGTACATTTTTTATCATTGGTGTGATTACTGGGGATTATCACGCATAAAGAGTTGCATATTCTACCGATAGGGTAATCCTTTGTTTTACTTGACATTATAAAGTAGTCAGTTGTCATTATGAAGTAGTCAAGTGATATTATGTAGTAGCCGGGTGACATTATGAAGTAGTCGGGTGATATGAAATAGTCGGGTGATATTATGAAGTAGTCGGGTGACAGTATAAATTAGTCAGGTGACATTATGAAGTAGTCGGGTGATATTATGAAGTAGCCGGGTGACATTATGAAGTAACAGTCCATCCAATGTAGGGAAAAATAAGCACTCCAAGCCCACAGATATATAAAAGTTCAATTTTATTCCAAACTTGTTAAAATCATACAAGATAGATTAAAAAGTGATAAGCACAGTAGTGCAAAAACAGGTTGTAGAACAGGTGCAAAAAACAGCAAACGTTTCGTGCTCCATGCACTTGGTCACTGCTAATTGATGCACCTGTTCAGAGCTCTATTTATACCAAATTTCTTAAAGTGATATCACAAATTTTCATTAACCTGTACTTTGCCATTTTTGCAAGGGAGCCTATGACAAGAAACATTTATTTACTTTTTCCTTTTCATGTACATAAAGTGTTACAATATAAATATGCAGGTTGATATTTGTTGGTTAAGGCGTGACTATGTTTTGTGAAAACAATCTATTTTGCAATATATTTAAATCATTACATCAATTAGCAGTGACCAAGTGCATGGAGCACGAAACGTTTGCTGTTTTTTGCACCTGTTCTACAACCTGTTTTTGCACTACTGTGCTTACCACTTTTTAATCTATCTTGTATGATTTTAACAAGTTTGGAATAAAATTGAACTTTTATATATCTGTGGGCTTGGAGCGCTTATTTTTCCCTACATTGGAGGGACTGTTGCTATTTTGTGCGTGTGCAGACGCACTGGGAATATTTGCTTGCCGCCTAGGATATCATTTATATTTTTTCACATATACCCTCACTCTATTAGTGCCTATCATATTCACAGGATTTGTTTTTACATACCCCAGGGGCGCTCCGTTGAGCAGGTTTCATTTGTAATCTGACATTATGAAGTAGTCGGGTGACATTATAAAGTAGTCTGGTGACATTATGAAGTAGTCGGGTGATATTATGAAGTAGCCAGGTGACATTATGTTTTAGCCGGGTGACATTATGAAGTAGTCGGGTGATATTATGTAGTAACCGCGTGATATTATGTAGTAGCCGGGTGACATTATGAAGTAGCCGGGTGATATTATGAAGTAGTCGGGTGACATTATAAAGTAGTCAGGTGACATTATCAAGTAGTCAGGTGATATTATGTAGTAGCCGGGTGATATTATGAAGTAGTCGGGTGACATTATGAAGTAGCCGGGTGATATTATGAAGTAGTCGGGTGACATTATAAAGTAGTCAGGTGACATTATGAAGTAGTTGGTTGATATTATATAGTAGCCGGGTGACATTATGAAGTAGCCGGGTGATATTATGAAGTAGTCGGGTGACATTATAAAGTAGTCAGGTGACATTATGAAGTAGTCGGGTGATATTATGTAGTAGCCGGGTGACATTATGAAGTAGCCGGGTGACATTATGAAGTAGTCGGGTGATATTATGAAGTAGTCGGGTGACATTATAAAGTAGTCGGGTGACATTATGTAGTAGCCTGGTGACATTATGTTTTAGCCAGGTGACATTATGAAGTAGCCGGGTGATATTATGAAGTAGTCAGGTGATAAAATGAAGTAGCTGGGTGATATTATAAAGTAGTCGGTGACATTATAAAGTAGTCAGGTGACATTATGAAGTAGTTGGGTGATATTATATAGTAGCCGGGTGACATTATGAAGTAGTCAGGTGATATTAAGAAGTAGTCGGGTGACATTATGAAGTAGTCGGGTGACATTATGAAGTAGCCGGGTGACATTATGAAGGAGCCGGGTGATATTATGTAGTAGGCGGGTGACATTATGAAGTAGCCGGGTGATATTATGAAGTATCCGGTGATATTATGAAGTAGCCGGGTGACATTATGAAGGAGCCGGGTGATATTATGTAGTAGCCGGGTGACATTATGAAGGAGCCGGGTGATATTATGAAGTATCCGGGTGACATTATGAAGTAGTCAGGTGATATTATGTAGTTGCCAGGTGACATAATGAAGTGGGGGCTGTGTAATATTTCTAATATTATTTAATAGCAAAGCACAAATGAGTTGCATAATTTCACATAAATGTATTTAATGCTAATTTGTGCTATAACAATTGAACATGTTTAATATTAGCTCATTAGCGCTGATCGTTATGACAGAGGGAGGCTTTGTGTCCCTCTAGCTGTGAAGTGATTAATATAGTGATACTGATAAACTGGCAGTAACCACCGGTCTCATGTTGTTGTTCTGCTGATGTCAGGGCTCATAGATCGCTGTTTGTCTGAGCTAATACAACGTACACGGGAGAATGTGAAGATATATGTGGCGAGAGTCCACAAGCTAGTTACTGATGGGATATACATTCCTACCAGAGGGGGCAAAGTTTCCCAAACCTCAAAAGCTTATAAATACCCCACCCATCTCACTCATACCTCCATTTAAAAACTTTGCCTCCTTAGGATGTGGTGAAGCAAGATGTTCTTGATTTCTTCAGTGAAAGGCACTTCTAAGCATATTGAAGACCAGTTCCTCTCTAACACCTAGATTACGAGTTTTGCGTTACGGGTTTAACGCTGAAAAAAAGGCCATTTCAGCGTAAAAACAGTAACGCAGCCATTACGAGTCTTGTCGGTATAGCCATACCGCAAGCATTTTAGCCTGTAACCAACGTCAATCCCACACTCAAAAAAAATAAAGTTTTTGTGTGGGATTTCCATAGCGCTGGAATTACAGGTTTTGTGGTGAGGCTAAAATGCTTGCGTTCCAGCCTCTGAGATCCGTTCCACCACCTGAGACCAGTAGTTATGAGTTTTTCGCAACAAAAATGTTACAAAGTATACTAACATCCATAAACTACCTATTAACCCCTATTCCGCCGCCCTCTCACATCGCAAACACTAACTTAAACTTTTTAACCCCTAATCTGCCGCTCCGACATTGCCGCCACTAATAAAAGTTATTAACCCTATTCCCCTGCACCCCAACATCGCCGACACTATAATAAAGATATTAACCCCTATTCTGCTGCTCACCGACATCGCCGCCACTAAATAAAATTATTAACCTCTAACCCCTAAACCTCTGGCCTCCCACATCACCGCCACTAAATAAACCTATTAACCCCTAAACCAACAGCCCCCCACATCGCAAAAAACTAAATTAAACTATTAACCCCTAAACCTAACAACCCCCTAACTTTAAATTAAAATTTTAATATCCCTATCTTAAAATAAATAAACTTACCTGTGAAATTTAAAAAAAAACTAAGTTTAAACTAACAATTAACCTAACATAACTATTATACTAAAATTAAAATAACTACCAATTAAATAAACTAAATTACACATTAAAACAATTAAATTTGAAAATGTAAAAAAATAACAAATACTAAATTACGAAAAATAACAAACTAAATTATCCAAAATAAAAACAATTACACCTAATCTAATAGCCCTATAAAAATAAAAAAGCCCCCTCCAAAATAAAAAAAAACCTAGCCTACAATAAACTACCAATAACCCTTAAAAGGGACAAGAAGTCTTCATCCATCCAGTCGGCATCTTCTATCTTCAACCCAGCCGCGTCTTCTATCTTCATCCCGGCGGCGTGGAGCGGGTCCATCCTTGAAGACATCCGGCACGGAGCGTCCTCTTCATTCGGTCACGGCCATACACTAAATCTTCAATGCAAGGGAGCCTTTTCAAAAGGCCGTCCCTTGCATTCCTATTGGCTGATTTGATTGTTTAAATTAAAATCAGCCAATAGGATGAGAGCTACTGAAATCCTATTGGTTGTTCAAATCAGCCAATAGGATGAGAGCTACTGAAATTATATTGACTTAAAATTCAGTAAGTGGATTGTCAAGGGTTAGTTTTAGGTCTTTTTTAACTTTTTTTGGGTGGGGTTTTTTTTTTAGATTAGGGTTTGCCTTTTCAGGGCAATGCAAAAGAGCTAAATGCCCTTTTAAGGGCAATGCCCATACAAATGTTCAACAAATAACAGCAGCACTCCAAAGGGTAATAATTACCAAATCTTTATTGCAGCCAAAAGCACAAAAAGCAGCAGCAACGTTTCGGACTACATAGCATGATTAAGGACATGTAGTCCAAAAACGTTGCTGCTGCTTTTTGTGCTTTTGGCTGCAATAAAGATTTGGTAATTATTACCCTTTGGAGTGCTGCTGTTATTTGTTTAACGTTTGGATATTGACACAGGGTTATGCAGTGCCCTGTTACAGCTTGCACCCAATATTACCACAGTGTGCGCTGGACTTTCCGCTTTTCTTTGAAATGCCCATACAAATTCCCTTTTCAGGGCAATGGGTAGCTTAGGTGTTTTTTTAGAGTTAGTTGTTTTTTTTGGGTGGGGTTGTTTGGTTTTACTGTTGGGGGGTATTTGTATTTTTTTACAGGTAAAACAGCTGATTGCTTTATTGCAATGCCCTACAAAAAGCCCTTTTAAGGGCTATTGGTAGTTTATTGTAGGCTAGGGGGTGTTTTTATTTTGAGGTGGGGCTTTTTAAGATTAGGTGTAATTTTATTTTTTGGATAATTTCATTTCTTATTTTTTTGTAATTTAGTGTTTGTTATTTTTTATAATTTAGTATTTGTTATTTTTCGTACTTTTAGAACTAAATTGTTTTAGTAGTGTTAGGTTTTTTTTAAATGTGTAATTTAGTTTATTTAATTGGTAGTTATTTTAATTTTAGTATAATAGTTATGTTAGGTTAATTGTTAGTTTAAACTTGTTTTTTTTTATTTCACAGATAAGTATTTATTTTAAGATAGAAATATTGTAATTTTAATTTAAATTTAGGGGCTTGTTAGGTTTAGGGGTTAATAGTTTAAATTTAGTTTTTTGCAATGTGGGGGACTGGCAGTTTAGGGGTTAATATGTTTATTTAGTGGCAGTGATGTGGGAGGCCAGAGGTTTAGGGGTTAATAACTTTATTTAGTGGCGGCGATGTCAGGGAGCGTCAGAATAGGGGTTAATATCTTTATTATAGTGTCGGCAATGTTGGGGTGCGGGGGAATAGGGGTTAATAACTTTATTATAGTGGCGGCAATGTTGGGGAGCGGCGGAATAGGGGTTTATAACTTTTATTAGTGGCGGCGATGTTGGGAACAGCAGATTAGGGATTAATAACTTTATTTAGGCGTCGTGGTGACCGATTAGGGGTGTTTAGACTTGGGGTTTATGTCAGGGTGTTAGGTTTAAACGTAACTTTTTTTTCCCCATAGACAGCTGTTAGTTTTTGTTTCTAACACTCTCTCCCCATTGATGTCTATGGGGAGAGCGTGCACGACCACGTATTCTCAGCCCTTGGATTTTGTGCGGTATGGAGCTTATCGCCACCATATCACACGCACAAGGCTGCTTTTTAGAAACTTGGAGGGTGAAATAACTCAACTTTTGTTGTGTTCGTTTCGCACCCTTTATATAGCAGGGGCATATTATGGCCTAGTCCAACAAGGCCGGTGCCTAGGGCAGCAGATTTGGGAGGGGCAGCACATCTGCCCTATCCTCTCTCTAAAAGCCAGCACACTGAGCAATAAATTGCAGACTTTTACAGAGAAGACAAGGCACATGCGCTGATTAAGGTCGCTCTTCGCAGGCAGTGCACCTTTAAACCGTTGCTTCATTTAGAGCCGCTGGCATTTTTGCACTGAAAGCTTTCTTGGTGAAAAACTTGCCCGGGGATATGACTACAAGGTGAGGCTGGAGGAGAAGACTTTGTGCCGATATGCTGCCACCCCTTGTCAGCTGTGGTGGTTCTGCGAGCGCAGTGCATATTGCAGGTCTTAGTAACTAACAGACTGGATGTGTCTGTGCATTGCTTAGATCAGCTTGTGATGTCTAATTATAAACTCTCAGTGCTAATGTATGTTAGCTACTAATAGCTAGATTTCTCTGCATTCATATGATGCCTAATCATAACCTCTCAGCGCTAATGTAGGTCAGCTACTAATAGCTAGCTTTCTCTGCATTCATGTGATGTCTAATCATAACCTCTCAGCGCTAATGTATGTTAGCTACTTATAGCTAGCTTTCTCTGCATTCATATGATGCCTTATCATAACCTCTCAGCGCTAATGTATGTTAGCTACTAATAGCTAGCTTTCTCTGCATTCATGTGATGTCTAATCATAACCTCTCAGCGCTAATGTATGTTAGCTACTAATAGCTAGATTTCTCTGCATTCATATGATGCCTAATCATAACCTCTTAGCGCTAATGTAGGTCAGCTACTAATAGCTAGCTTTCTCTGCATTCATGTGATGTCTAATCATAACCTCTCAGCGCTAATGTATGTTAGCTACTTATAGCTAGCTTTCTCTGCATTCATATGATGCCTAATCATAACCTCTCAGCGCTAATGTATGTTATCTACTAATAGCTAGCTTTCTCTGCATTCATGTGATGTCTAATCATAAACACTCAGCGCTAATGTATGTTAGCTACTTATAGCTAGCTTTCTCTGCATTCATATGATGCCTAATCATAACCTCTCAGCGCTAATGTATGTTAGCTACTAATAGCTAGCTTTCTCTGCATTCATGTGATGTCTAATCATAAACTCTCAGCGCTAATGTATGTTAGCTACTAATAGCTAGCTTTCTCTGCATTCATGTGATGTCTAATCATAACCTCTCAGCGCTAATGTATGTTAGCTACTAATAGCTAGCTTTCTGCATTCATGTGATGTCTAATCATAAACTCTCAGTGCTAATGTATATTAGCTACTAATAGCTAGCTGTCTCTGCACTCATGTGATGTCTAATCATAAACTCTCAGCGCTAATGTATGTTAGCTACTAATAGCTAGATTTCTCTGCATTCATGTGATGTCTAATCATAAACTCTCAGCGCTAATGTATGTTAGCTACTAATAGCTAGCTTTTTCTGCATTCATGTGATGTCTAATCATAAACTCTCAGCGCTAATGTATGTTAGCTACTAATAGCTAGCTTTCTCTGCATTCATGTGGTCTAATCATAAACTCTCAGCACTAATGTATGTTAGCTACTAATAGCTAGCTTTCTCTGCATTCATGTGATGTCTAATCATAAACTCTCAGCACTAATGTATGTTAGCTACTAAAAGCTAGCTTTCTCTGCATTCATGTGATGTCTAATCATAAACTCTCAGTGCTAATGTATGTTAGATACTAATAGCTAGCTTTCTCTGCATTCATGTGATGTCTAATCATAGACTCTCAGTGCTAATGTATGTTAGCTACTAATAGCTAGCTTTCTCTGCATTCATGTGATGTCTAATCATAAACTCTCAGTGCTAATGTATGTTAGATACTAATAGCTTTCTCTGCATTCATGTGATGTCTAATCATAAACTCTCAGCGCTAATATATGTTAGCTACTAATAGCTTTTTCTGCATTCATGTGATGTCTAATCATAAACTCTCAGTGCTAATGTATGTTAGATACTAATAGCTTTCTCTGCATTCATGTGATTTCTAATCATAAACTCTCAGTGCTAATGTATGTTAGATACTAATAGCTAGCTTTCTCTGCATTCATGTGATGTTTAATCATAAACTCTCAGCACTAATGTATGTTAGCTACTAATAGCTAGCTTTCTCTGCATTCACGTGATGTTTAATCATAAACTCTCAGCGCTAATGTATGTTAGCTACTAATAGCTTCCTCTGTATTCATGTGATGTCTAATCATAAACTCTCAGCGCTAATGTATATTAGCTACTAATAGCTTTCTCTGCATTCATGTGAAGTCTAATCATAAACTCTCAGTGCTAATGTATGTTAACTACTAATAGCTTTCTCTGCATTCATGTGATGTCTTATCATAAACTCTCAGCGGTAATATATGTTAGCTACTAATAGCTTTCTCTGCTTTCATGTGATGTCTAATCATAACCTCTCAGCGCTAATGTATGTTAGCTACTTATAGCTAGCTTTCTCTGCATTCATATGATGCCTAATCATAACCTATCAGCGCTATTGTATGTTATCTACTAATAGCTAGCTTTCTCTGCATTCATGTGATGTCTAATCATAAACACTCAGCGCTAATGTATGTTAGCTACTTATAGCTAGCTTTCTCTGCATTCATATGATGCCTAATCATAACCTCTCAGCGCTAATGTATGTTAGCTACTAATAGCTAGCTTTCTCTGCATTCATGTGATGTCTAATCATAAACTCTCAGCGCTAATGTATGTTAGCTACTAATAGCTAGCTTTCTCTGCATTCATGTGATGTCTAATCATAACCTCTCAGCGCTAATGTATGTTAGCTACTAATAGCTAGCTTTCTGCATTCATGTGATGTCTAATCATAAACTCTCAGTGCTAATGTATATTAGCTACTAATAGCTAGCTGTCTCTGCACTCATGTGATGTCTAATCATAAACTCTCAGCGCTAATGTATGTTAGCTACTAATAGCTAGATTTCTCTGCATTCATGTGATGTCTAATCATAAACTCTCAGCGCTAATGTATGTTAGCTACTAATAGCTAGCTTTTTCTGCATTCATGTGATGTCTAATCATAAACTCTCAGCGCTAATGTATGTTAGCTACTAATAGCTAGCTTTCTCTGCATTCATGTGGTCTAATCATAAACTCTCAGCACTAATGTATGTTAGCTACTAATAGCTAGCTTTCTCTGCATTCATGTGATGTCTAATCATAAACTCTCAGCACTAATGTATGTTAGCTACTAATAGCTAGCTTTCTCTGCATTCATGTGATGTCTAATCATAAACTCTCAGTGCTAATGTATGTTAGATACTAATAGCTAGCTTTCTCTGCATTCATGTGATGTCTAATCATAGACTCTCAGTGCTAATGTATGTTAGCTACTAATAGCTAGCTTTCTCTGCATTCATGTGATGTCTAATCATAAACTCTCAGTGCTAATGTATGTTAGATACTAATAGCTTTCTCTGCATTCATGTGATGTCTAATCATAAACTCTCAGCGCTAATATATGTTAGCTACTAATAGCTTTTTCTGCATTCATGTGATGTCTAATCATAAACTCTCAGTGCTAATGTATGTTAGATACTAATAGCTTTCTCTGCATTCATGTGATTTCTAATCATAAACTCTCAGTGCTAATGTATGTTAGATACTAATAGCTAGCTTTCTCTGCATTCATGTGATGTTTAATCATAAACTCTCAGCACTAATGTATGTTAGCTACTAATAGCTAGCTTTCTCTGCATTCATGTGATGTTTAATCATAAACTCTCAGCGCTAATGTATGTTAGCTACTAATAGCTTCCTCTGTATTCATGTGATGTCTAATCATAAACTCTCAGCGCTAATGTATATTAGCTACTAATAGCTTTCTCTGCATTCATGTGAAGTCTAATCATAAACTCTCAGTGCTAATGTATGTTAACTACTAATAGCTTTCTCTGCATTCATGTGATGTCTTATCATAAACTCTCAGCGGTAATATATGTTAGCTACTAATAGCTTTCTCTGCTTTCATGTGATGTCTAATCATAAACTTTCAGTGCTAATGTATGTTAGCTACTCATAGCTAGCTTTCTCTGCATTCATGTGATGTCTAATCATAAACTCTCAGCGCTAATGTATGTTAGCTACTAATAGCTTCCTCCGTATTCATGTGATCTCTAATCATAAACTCTCAGCGCTAATGTATATTAGCTACTAATAGCTTTCTCTGCATTCATGTGAAGTCTAATCATAAACTCTCAGTGCTAATGTATGTTAGCTACTAATAGCTAGCTTTCTCTGCATTCATGTGATGTCTTATCATAAACTCTCAGTGCTAATGTATGTTAGCTACTAATAGCTTCCTCTGTATTCATGTGATGTCTAATCATAAACTCTCAGCGCTAATGTATGTTAGCTACTAATAGCTAGCTGTCTCTGCATTCATGTGATGTCTAATCATAAACTCTCAGCACTAATGTATGTTAGCTACTAATAGCTTTCTCTGCATTCATGAACCCACAGAGTAAATAGTAAACGGACACTTAAAAAGTTTAATTACTTGAATGATGGTAATTACTGTTGTTGTTGCATGTGAAGGGCAGTGATTGTTTCAACGTGTATTCTTCTTTCCCTCCCTTCCTCTTCTCTCACTTCTTTCCCTTTCTCCCTCCCTCAACTCACTCACTCCCTCCCTCAACTCCCTCTCTTCTTTCCCTCCCTGACTTGCTCCCTTCTTTCACTCCTTTCTTTCCGTCCCTTCTTTCCCTCCCCCTTTTCTCCTCTCCCTCCCCCTTTTCTGTTCTCTCTCTCTCTCTCTCTCTCCCTCCCTTCTTTCATTTTCCTCCTTTTCTCCCCTCCCCTTCTTTTCTCTCCCTTCTTTTAGGGAGAAAATGGTATGAAACGCTTGCAATTCAACCCACCTGTATGCAAGTGTTTTGCTAGCCCATGTTCTTTTGAATTGTTATGAAAAAGAAACAAAAACATTTTTACACACTGACCCAAAAATATATTAAGGGGAAAAAGGCCTAAAACCTTTTTTTTTTTTTTTTTGGGGGGGGGGGGGGGCAGCAGAATTTTGTGTGCCTAGGGCAGCACAAAACCTAAATACGCCACTGCTTTATAGGCACCCTTTATTTTTGGCTGTCTGCTATATGTAGATGGGTGTCTTACATGGTAAGTATATACTTTTATTATATAAGACACACTCAGCTTTGGTTTTGGGCACTTTGTTAAGTTATTATATGTATGTATATATGAATTTGCCCTGGGACATTATACTCCTTAATGTAAAAGGCAGCAAAGAATCCAGTATATGTTGCAAAATAAATAATAAATGTGATTAGAGGACTCTCCAAACGGCCAAGCTTACCTCTGTTTTTTTCAGAGCTATTTTTTTTCCAGAATTTGCATGTTTTTTTCCCGCCTTTTCTTACTCAGTGCCCTCATTTTTAGAGGGCTGTATTGCAGCCCTTGTTTTTTCTTGTCTAAAGATAAAACAATGTTACTCAATGCTGTTTCTTTTGCAACATTATCCTAAAGCATTATTTCCCATTCTTTAAAAGCTTGCAGTATTAAGGTGCTTGTGATATTATTTTGCAACTAAATCATTTTTTTTTTTGCTATGATGTATCAAACTAAACATGCCTCAGATGTTACCGTAGGAACTAAGCTGCCTGAACACAATTCTACAAACGCTAAGTGTGTTTGTTGTAAAAAATCTCAATTATGTGGCTCCTGTTTAGAAATATTATTACTTTCAGACAATATTTCTATGAGTGCAAATGCATCCACTGTGTTACCATCTCAGTCTAATGCACAAGGCATTCCTGCTCCAATGAAGGATTTTATTGCTGCGAAAATAGCTTTTTTAAATCTTTCCCTCCCTTTATTGTTACTCGTGGACTTCCACATGTTGAGTATTATATCTCATCAGTAACTAGCTTGTGGACTCTCACCACTTATATTAAAGAAAACATAATTTATGTAAGAACTTACCTGATAAATTCATTTCTTTCATTGTGGTGAAAGTCCTCGAGACCCATCCATTTTTGGGGGTTATGCTTTTTTTTTTTTATAAAGCACATTATCCTGTTCCTCCTTTTTTATGCTTTTACTATTTATACACCTCACTAACTTGGCTATAAGTTAAACTGAGGTATGAGTGAGGTGGTAGGTGTATTATAGGCATTTGAGGTTTGGGAAACTTTGCGTCCTCCTGGTAGGAATGTATATCCCATCAGTAACTAGCTTGTGGACTTTCGCCACCATGAAAGAAATTAATTTATCAGGTAAGTTCTTACATAAATTATGTTTTATATATATATATATATATATATGAAATAAATGATTCAGGTAGAGCATAGCTAATTTGTATCGATCTCTTATATGTATCCTGGTATCCTTTGTTGAAAAGCATACCTAGGTAGGTTCAGGTGCAGCAATATGCCTCATGTCATTGGCTCACAAATGTGTTAAACTAGCTCCCAGTAGTGTATTGCTGCTACCAAGAGAATGAAGTCAAATTGATTATAGAAGTAAACTGGAAAACAATTTAAAATTGTATTCTGTATCTGAATTATGAGAGAAATATTTTGAGTATTCATGTCCCTTTAATTTTCCACTGTAATATGAGCAATAGTTGTGCACCCTGCGCTATCCATATATAGTATAGGGTGCGCTAATAAATGTTTATAATGTTTCTGCTTCTATAAATGGTGTCTCCAGATCTTGTGATCTATAAAGTGTAAACAATGGAGAAAGCGTGGTTGCGCCTATAACTGCTATCCCTTATGGGACAAACAGAAATGTCTAAAAGTGGAATATACAACTCTAAACTGAAGTAAAAACTTAAAAGATAGTAGTCAAATATATAAAATAATATACGTTAATTAATGTATAATAATTAATATGGCTTCATAAATAGTCGTACAAATAAAACTTAATACTCCCTTTATTTGATAATATAACCCTCGATAAAAACCTATCAAAAACAATAAATAATCTATAAATAAATAGATAAATAAATAAATGACTGGCCAGTCGAACAAACTTAACTAAATATATTGATATACTGCATCAGTAACCTTAGGGAACCGTTCGAGCAGTATACACAATAAATAAAGTTAATTAAAAAAAAATTTTTTTTTTTATAAACAGTATATTTCAATCAGAAACCATTAAATGGATCATAAAAAATATTCTAAAAGAAAAACATAGTTTTTGAAGCAAGCTGTAAACAGTAAAGGCTCTGGGTTACAATATAGATGTATATATCCTGATTGCAATGTCCATATAATATATATTAAAATATAGACCCTTATAGCAGAGTAAGGCAAAACATTCCAACTTTGCAAAATATCCGATGAATAAGTCTTAGATAATGTTTCAGCAAGTACCGGTAAATGCTATTATTGATGTAAATCCATTTGTTAAAACAGAGTTAATAATATGCCATATATCCCAACGAGGTCTTACTTTGTGTTGGAAAAGAACATACTCCTGAGTCACCGTAATCTCTGATATCTCCACTCTCTTGGTATATAGAGGTCTTTAACACGCTGGCGGAAGTGAGCTCAGGATGCAGGGAGTTCCGTTCCATAAAATCATCTGTCACCTACGTTGTTGCAGTATCCGGGTGTCACAACGACTATTTCCCCAGACTTCGTTGTTTAGTCAGTTGGAAAGATAAACGCTACTCGTTTCAGCTGCTACTGCAGCCTTTTTCAAGCAATCTACTATTGCCTTCTCTGTTGGTTCTATTTATTCCACACACACGTCTCTGATTGGATTGCCTTATACTTGCTTAATAATTTTATTAGCTTAATAATTTTATATTATTTAAAAACGAGCTATACAAATATTATCCTCAAGATGCAAATTATAAATACATAACGTAAACATAAAGAATTAATAAAATAATTACAATGATTATACTTCTTCAGAGGGAACTACAAGAAAGGATTCCATATCTTTTATGCAATGATCTAAAAGAATATAATAATGATCTAAAACAATATATTCAGATATCTGCTAAAACTTTGACAAAATAATTGTATATATATATATATATATATATATATATATATGGTTATGTTTATTCAATAAAGGGATTAGATATTTGGGAATCAATATGACATATATCTGAATATATAGTAAGATATTAATTTAAAACATATAGCAACTAGCTCCCTAAAATATTAAATACATTCATCAAGCTAAAAAGTCTAACATCTCTAATTCATTTTAGGCAGGATTTGACCTCATGGTCTTTAAGTTAGAGGGATCACGACCTAACCACTAGGCTATAATAGTAATAGTCAAAACTAGAACAGTTTGTATTTTTAAAATTACATAGCTTATACGTATTTAACCTACTAGACATCCCATTGAAAGTTATTTGGTGCAAGAAATATCAACAATATCTTCTATATGAATATTACATAGTATAAATGGCATCGATCTTGGCCTTACATCTAGTTTATTGATAAATATATATCTAGCCTCAGTGGAAGAGGGATAACGACCTAACCACTAGGCTATATAGTCAAAACTAGAACAGCTTGTATATTTAAAATTACATAGCTTATACGTATTTAACCTACTAGATATCCCATTGAAAGTTATTTGGTGCAAGAAATATCAACAATATCTTCTATATGAATATTACATAGTATAAACGGCATCGATCTTGGCCTTACATCTAGTTTATTGATAAATATATATCTAGCCTCAGTGGAAGCTTGTTGATAAAATAGTAAATAAATAATAACTAAATAATAACGATCTATAAACAATAATACACATTCTAACTACACTATAACCAACCCTATAATCTATTTCAAATTTTGTTTTACAGTATATATAAAACTTTAATTTAACTACAGAAATATAGACTTAAATACCTCTAAAAAAGTTACATAATAAATATCATAAACTATAATAAATAGTGTATGGTAAAATTCATAATATTTAATAAATAATTTATAATGTATAAATGGATTAAAAATATATTAAAAGATCTAAAAAGTCTAATTCATGGGAACTATTATTTCTGGAACTATTTATTGTAAAAAAGGGGTCAGATGGAAATCTATATTGAGTCCCTTAGGATATTTGGTCTCTAACTCTTAGATCGATTTGTATTCCAATTTAAGCAGTTCAGTCTGTATATCACCCCCCCCTCCAATCTGGGTTTAGTTTGTCTATAGCTATATATTTAAAATGCTTTAAGTTACAATTATTTCAGGCTAAAAAATGTCTAGGCACAGGAAGGTCTTCATTTCTTTTCTCTGTTGCATTTTCTATTGATAAAATATGCCCTCTGACTCTTTCTCTAACGGGTCTAATGGACCCTCCTATATACTGTTTTCCGCATTTACAGTTAATAAGGTAAATAATGTTTTTATCTGTGCATCTTATTAGAGATTTAATTTCATATTCTTTACCAGTCACATTTGAGTGGAATTTTTTCTTTTTATCTGAATGTCTACAGGCTTTACATGCAAGACATGGAAAGAAACCTTTTAGATCTTTTCCAAGTAGATCCTTATCTCTTTTCTTATTTTTATGTCTTTTTAGATCTGTTGGTGCTAATCTATTCTTTAAATTATTAGCCTTTCTGTAGACTATATTTGGAGCATCACCTATTAACCCTTTAAGTTTCTCGTCTAATTTTAAAATGTTCCAATGTTTTTTAATAATTCTCTCCACTTTCTTGTGATTATTATTATATTGAGTCACCAATGGTATAAAAGGTTTTTCTTCTTTTTTTGCTCCTTTTATTAGACCATGTATGATATCCTTTCTATTAATCTCTTTTATCCTATTTATTTCTTTGTCAATAGCAGCATTCTCATATCCCCTTTCAATAAACTTGTTTTTGAGAATGGTTGATTGATCCAAATAATCATTATCTAAGAAACATTATCTTATTCATCGGATATTTTGCAAAGTTGGAAAGTTTTGCCTTACTCTGCTATAAGGGTCTATATTTTAATATATATTATATGGACATTGCAATCAGGATATATACATCTATATTGTAACCCAGAGCCTTTGCTGTTTACAGCTTGCTTCAAAAACTATGTTTTTCTTTTAGAATATTTTTTATGATTCATTTAATGGTTTCTGATTGAAACATACTGTTAATTAAAAAAAAAAAAAAAAAAATTTTTATAAACTTTATTTATTGTGTATACTGCTCGAATGGTTCCCTAAGGTTACTGTTGCAGTATATCAATATATTTAGTTACGTTTGTTGGACTGGCCAGTCATTTATTTATTTATCTATTTATTTGTAGATTATTTATTGTTCTTGATAGGTTTTTTTACTGTTGCAGTATATCAATATATTTAGTTACGTTTGTTGGACTGGCCAGTCATTTATTTATTTATCTATTTATTTGTAGATTATTTATTGTTCTTGATAGGTTTTTATCGAGGGTTATATTATCAAATAAAGGGAGTATTAAGTTTTATTTGTACGACTATTTATGAAGCAATATTAATTATTATACATTAATTAACATATATTATTTTATATATTTGACTACTATCTTTTAAGTTTTTACTTCAGTTTAAAGTTGTATATTCCACTTTTAGACATTTCTGTTTGTCCCATAAGGGATAGCAGTTATAGGTGCAACCACGCTTTCTCCATTGTTTACATTGTCTAATTATTATCAATTTTTTTAGGTTTTATTGATGTAGTTTGGTTGTTTAGTGGAAATACTGAGACACACTATTATCAATTTCTTATATCTGCTTTCTCTGGATCTATAAAATGTCTCACTGTAATACCTCTGTACAAACTGCCATCCTGCTGGCTTTTCCTGCTGCATTAGTGTAGTGCTTATCTACTTTTAAATCATCTAAAATAATAATTTCCACATTGTATTCCTAGTAAAGTATGATTAAATCAATAGCCCACATTTGTTGTTCTTTTCTTAAATTCACAGTTTGAATTAATTAAATACCACTGCCAGTTATTTGTTCCTTCCTCTTTTTTAAATACTATTAATTTTGTTTATCTTTTCTTAAATATCAGCAATGTTGATATTATGTCCAGTAAGACACCTTTCTTTAGAATTATTGCTGAAAAGTGGAATAATTACAACAGGCCCTTACGATATCTCACTCAATATGTTTGGGTTTGGTGATGTCACTACGTTTGGGTTTGGTGATGTCACTACATTTGGGCATGGTGATGTCACTTACTTTTGGGATTTCCTTGTTTCACAAATAAGAGAAGGGAGATGGGGGGCTTATAAAAATGCCTCAATCTCAGCACTCTTAACTCCTATAAACCCTATTACACATTGTTGGAAATGTAATCACCTGCCCTTTCCCATGCTGTATGTCTTGGGGGCATATAATGGATACTTTTTCAAAAAACATAAATACATTTTTTTTTTAAAACAACCTTTGTTATGATGGGGTTCTCTATGTGCCTGTAACATGTGATCAAAAAGACATAGAGACCCCATGTCCCCTTATTTTATAGACCATAACCCCATCTTTAAAAATAAGCCGGGTGATCACTGTAGTAATAGTGATCATCTGGTGTGAATAAATGTTCATCTGAGCAGAGGCTCCTGGGAGCCCCTAAGTGCAAATCAGAGTTGTATAACTATACCAAAAGGCCATCATTTATATGAGGCTAAGCACTTCTTCTTTTCCATAGAGAGTTTAGGGAGTTTAAGGTTTTTACAACCTTGTTTATTAAAATGTTGTGTTTTTATTTGTTTTTTTTAATGAAAGGGTCTCTACACACTTATAATAGGCCATAGAAATGCATAGAGACCCCCCCAAGACCCCTTGTTTTAAAGCCCAAAAGCCCTCCTTTTAAAATAAGCCCCTCTATAAGTTTTAATAGCCAGCTGATCAATGTGGTAATAATGATCACATGACATGAATAAATGTGCATTTGATAGAGTAGAGGCTCATGGGAGCACCTATGTGCACATTAGTTATATAACTATATCCAAAGAATCTAATTTATATGAAGATAACCACTTCTTTTTTTTTTACTATAGAGTTTAGAAAAAAACTTATTTATTAAAATTATAATTAAAAATATAAACATTTTTCACACATTTTGTTGCAGAATTCTCACGTCATGATATATACATAAAATAAAGGTATAGTTTGAATCTGCTGGGTCTGTTGAAAAAAGAAATATATATTATATGTGAGGGTTTATCACTAAAAAAATGGTCTACAGTTGGGATTAAACATGAGCAGCAACTAAAAACTCCAAAACAGCTCAGCACAGGGACTCAGCAGTTAGGAGGTTAAAACTCTTTTAAAACCTGGTCCTCTCGGCCGTGATCTAAGTGCACTGAGCCTTTTTAAAATAACTGTGGTGGTTTGATGTTATTTGAGATATTTGAAACAAGTTGATATACTTTTGGTTTTACCAATATTGTGGTCTCGTTAAGCCTTTCCAGCTAAACAATCCTTATCTGTATTACTCAGACAATTCTGTTATATAATATAGTTAGCTGGGGAGCTGTCAATTATCCCAGAATGTGTTCCTGACACCTTTTAAAGGGACACTTAAGTCAAAATAAACTTTTATGATTTAGATAGAGCAGCAGTTTATCACATTTTGCAAAGTCTTTTTAGATTCACACTTTCTGGTGAGCAAGATCCTACTAAGCATGTGCACAATTCCACAGGGTATACGTATACTAGTCTGTGATTGGCTGATGTCTGTCACATGATACAGATGATTTTGTTTTTGTCGTTTTAGAATCACCCTTGTTTTAACTACAAGCCGTATTTTATAAAGATTCGTTTTGGGATAGAAATAATTGTATTACTAAAATGTTCTAGGAATACAATTTGTAAAGCTCTAAATACATTTATGAAAAATAATTTGTAGAAAATTACAATAACATTAATTTCAATTTAGTTCAGTGAATGACTGATATGGTATACATGGGAGTATCTAAAATAGTCCATAATGTCCAATAAACTACCCTTAAAGGGACATTAAACACTAAATAAATGCTAGATAGAATGATGCATTCAAAGAAAAGATTAGTCTGAGAACAACATGTAGATGTATTTTTTTTAAGTTTTAGTAGCTGTTTAAATAAAGACAAAATAAGTGTAAAGATTTAGTGTCTATAGAACTCATTGGGAGCCGTCATGTTGTAACTTAGGTTACCTTCTCTGCTGTGGCCAATAGGGACAGTTATAAATAGATCACTAGAATGTGCAGCCAATGACTGTGTGGCATATAACAGTGTTCTGCACTTCCATTTCTAACAGAAACTGAAGAGCTCACAATATCAGAATGGAATTACAGGTAAAGGGGATAAAATAAATAAAAGTATATTGTAGATTTTTTCTTATATATAAAATGTATCATTTTATATTACCATCTCAAGGTGTTTAATTTCCCTTTGAGCCTAAGCATGGAGCTGGGGAAAGGTGTAGGGGTCACATCCAGTCCCTTTTCTTTGTAGTAGTCACTGATTGAGAATAGTTAAAATGTTCTCAATTAAATAATTATGTCATTAATAAATAAGATTTCTCACATTGTGTTTCTTATCAACAGGTGAATCCACAAACTGCAGTAATTCTAGTCATGGTCAGAAAGCAGATGCTTCTTTCAGTCTTCTTCAAAATCAAAGAAGCCACATGGGAAATTTATGTTCTGAATGTGGGAAATGTTTTACCTGGAAATCCCATCTTATGACTCATCAGAAAATTCATACAGGAGAGAAAGAATTTCCATGTTCTGACTGTGGGAAATGTTTTCTCAAGAAATCACATCTGTATAGACATCTGAAAATTCATACAGGAGAAAATCCATTTCCCTGTTCTCTATGTGGGAAACGTTTCAACCGTAAAGAAAACCTTGTTGCTCATCAGAAAATTCACACAGGAGAAAAAGGATTTTCATGTTCAGTATGTGGGAAAGGTTTTGCCTGGAAAGCCCATCTTATTAGTCATCAGAAATTTCATACAGGAGAGAAAGCATTTCCATGTTCTGATTGTGGGAAATGTTTTAGCCAGAAGTCAGATCTTTATAGACATTTGAAAATTCATACAGAAGAGAGGCCATTTTCCTGTTCTATTTGTGGGAAATATTTTAACCGCAAAGGTAATCTTACTGATCATCAGAAAATTCATTCAGGAGAAAAGGGATTTTCATGTTCTGACTGTGGGAAATGTTTTACTCGGAAATCAACTCTTATTAGACATCAGAAGATTCATACAGGGAAGAAATCATTTTCGTGTCCTGAATGAGTTAAATGTTCTGCTCTGAAATCAACTCTAATTAAACATCAGAAAAGTGATACAGAGGAGAAAGGATTTTCATGATATGACTGTGGGAAATGTTTTACTCTGAAACCAACTTTTACGAGGCATCAGAAAATTCATATTAAAGGAAATTAAGAAAATCAGAGCTTAACCTCTTAATTGCAGCGCAATACCTTGTACTAAAGATGGCTACATTAATGCCTCATTATTTAATAAATACCATGTGTCATCTTTTAAAAGCCTCTCTCCATCTTATCTTATAAATAGCCATGTACCTCTATTATGTAACTAATAGTATTTAAACAGTTACTTCAGGGACATTATTTACTATTTATTATTTTAACTGATTGTGTAGGAGCAATGCTTTTTTAAATCATGATTTATTTCCTAAGACATGGAGAGTCCACAATGTCATTCCAATTACTCGTGGGATGTTCACTCCTGGTCAGCAGGAGAAGGCAAAGAGCACCCCAGCAAAGCTGCTAAGTGTCATTCCCCTTACCCATAACCCCCAGTCATTCTCTTTGTCGGTGTCTGAAGATATTGATTCCTTTTTCGGGTACTTTTCTCTGCAAGCAAGGATTTGGGTTTAGCTGTGTCCACGTCAATCTCTTGAATAAAAGTAGTGGTGGCTTTTATTCAGTTAGAAGACAGAGCAAGGACCACCTCACCACTTTCTAACCACTTTCTAACATATTTGCTGCCCTTGGTGTAGAAAGCCAGAGTTAGTTACTCTGTTCTTTCTTTTTCTACAGGTCTCTGTAAGGAGTATGTGTCCTTTCACGCCTTGTCAGCTGTCTTCCTGACGGACAGCTGGATTTACAGGTAAGTGCTTTTGTCTTCTAGGTCTTGGAGACTTGCACTACTGAGGATTTCACTGCAATATTTATTTGGGACATGCTTAATCCTTAATAGAGGATTTATTTAGGCAGTGTGCAGGCACTTATTGTATGTGACTGGAGACTTAGGGTTAATCTTCCCTTATAGTGTATGGAGGATAAACCTTAGCATGTAATTTTTTATTCTGTGGCTTATTTATGCTTATTGAGGCTCTGTTGTGGGACTGATTTGAGGGACTTGCGTTAGTTTCACTTTAGCATTCCTGGTCTTATACAGCAGTTTACAGAAACGCATGCTTTTACTTTTGTTGCAGTTTCTTTTGGCCGGTCACATGACTCCCCGCTCTTTCGTTCACAGACTCTGAGCGGAGCGGCGTCTTCTGTGTCAGCCTCTCCTTTGATCATCTGATAGACAGGATAATCCTTTGATTCGCAATATTGGTTTTACTCCGGAGGGTTAGGTAGGGCACCTCAGACTGTCTGAGGTGTAGAGGTCCTTATTTAGGGGTATTATTCTGGGCGCAAATTCACACTGAGGGAATTAAGATTCAGAGTCACAGCGTCATTTTTAAATAATTGTCATTCCTTTCATTTTTGGGAAGCTTTTCTGCTATGGACATGGAGCAGGAGTCTGTTCCTACGGAAAAATACTTATTGTGTTTAGAGGCCCAAATTGTTTTACCTATGCAATTTTGTTCCTCGTGTTTAGCAAAGACATTGAAATGTAAAGATAAATTATTTGTTTCTCAGCCTAATGTCTCTCAGCATGATGCTGTTCAGGCAACAGTTTCACATACAGTGCCCTGCAGTTCCTCTCAGCCTCTTGGAGGAGTTTATTTGCCATCAGGTTTTGCTGCTCAGATATCTTCTGCGGCTTTATCTGATTTTCCCATGTTGGGGAAGTGCAAGAGGAATACTAAACATTCTTCTGAGTGTAAGGTGCCTGTCATTTCTGCTGCCGTGAAGGTTTCCCTTCCTCATTAGTCTGATGAGGAGGATACCTCAGTAGCCTCTGAGGGTGAAATCTCAGATTCTGACAGTATAATCCCTTAGACTGATGCTGAAATAGTAAACTTCAGATTTAAGCTTGAACAACTTTGTTTACTGCTAAAGGAGGTACAGACTACTTTGGACGACTCCGACTCTTCTGTCGCTGTTAACCCTAAGAAATCTAGCAAGCTTAACAAATACTATGATGTTCCTTCCTCTGTGGAAGTGTTTCCTGTTCCAGACCGTGTGGCGGAGATCATTACACAGGAATGGGATAAGCCAGGGATACCTGTCTCCCATCTTTAAAAAGATGTTTCTTGTTGCTGACTCCATTCGTGACTCATGGCACACAGTGCCTAAAGTAGAAGAGGGTATTTCTACTCTAGCGAATAGAACCACAATCCCTATTGAGGATAGCTGTTCTTTTAAGCATCCTATGGACAAAAAACTGGAGGCTTATCTAAAGAAAATGTATGTTTATCAGGGGCTACAATGACAACTTGCAGTTTGTATTGCCACAGTGGCCAGTGCGGCATCTTATTGGTGCAATGCTTTGTTCGAATTGGTTTTAGAGGAGACTCCGTTGGAAGAGATCCAAGATAGGATTAAGGCTCTCAAACTTGCTAATTCCTTTATCTCTGATGCTAACATGCAAGTTTTTAGACTGGTAGCCAAGATGTCTGGCTTCACTGTTCTAGCCCGTAGGACTCTGTTGCTGAAATCTTTGTCAGCTGATGTTACCTCGAAGTCGAAGCTCCTGTCGCTACCTTACAAGGGTAAGACCCTGTTTGGTCCTGGTCTGTCAGAAATAATTTCTGAAATTACGGGTGGAATGGGGTCCTTTTTACCACAAGACAAGAAAATAGACCTAAAGGGCGTCAAAGTAATTTTCATTCCTTTCGTAACTTTAAAAGTCAAAAGTCTTCCTCTCCCTCCTCCAAGCAGGAGCAGTTTAAGTGTTCTTGGAGACCCAATCAGTCTTGAAATAAGGGAAAGCAATCAAAGAAGCCATCAACTGAGACTAAGTCCGCATGAAGGGCTTGGCCCCAGTCCAGGATCGGATAAAGTGGGGGCAGACTTTCTTTGTTTTGGCAAGCGTGGATATGAGATGTCCTAGATCCTTGGGCTGTGGACATAGTATCTCAAAGGTACAAAATAGAATTCAAATCTCGTCCTCCCAAGGGCAGATTTCTCCTCTCAAGGTTATCTTCAGAACAGATAAAAAGGGAGGCATTCTTAAAGTGCATTCAGGACCTTTTCTCCTTGGGAGTGGTTGTTCCAGTTCCAGTAAGGGAACAGAGTCTAGGATTTTATTCAAATCTGTTTGTGGTTCCCAAAACAAAGGGAACTTTTCGACCCATTTTAGACATAAAGTGTCTCAACAGGTGTCTCAGGGTTCCATCCTTCAAAATGGAAACAATTCATTCTATTTTTCCCTTTGTCCATGAAGGTCAGTTCATGACGACCATAGACATGAAGTACGCCTATCTTCATGTTCCCATCCACACGGCTCATCTCCAGTTCCTGAGATTCGCTTTTCTAGACAAGCAGTTTCAGTTTGTTGCTCTTCCGTTTGGCCTTGCCACAACTCCCAGAATTTTCTCAAATGTTCTGGGGGCTCTCTTGGCAGTTGTCAGGTCTCTGGGAATTGCGGTGGTACCTTACCTGGACAACATATTGGTTCAGACGCTATCTTTTCAACAAGCAAACTCTCATACAGAGATCTTGTTGTCTTTTCTACATCCACACTGATGGAAACTGAATCTGGAGAAAAGTTCCCTTGTTCCAGCTATAAGGGTTTATTTCTTAGGGACTGTCACGGATACTGGGCTGCAAGGGTTAAATCCATACCCCCTACAACCTCACCCCTGTTGTTTTTCAGGGGAAGCTTTGGTTTGCTTGTTTATGAAGAGCTGGGGTATGACCAGGAAAACCCTCCTAGGCTGGCCAGGCTACTGGAACTCCCGGTCGGCTGCCCCACCACGGACACCCACCTAACCCCTCTCAGACTGTCCAGGCTCCTGGAACTCCCGGTCAGCCACAGGACAGCAGGACACCTGCTAAATCTACCCCTGGTCGCTCCTGCAACAATGTGCCCCAGAGCTCCGCTCTTTTGGGGATTAGTAGCCCCTAGGGAGGACAAGAGGTGGTGGAATTACCGGAGGGGAGCTCCTTTGGGAACCGGGGGTTTTGGACACCCCTAACCCCATAACTTCAACGGACTGTAACTCCGGTCCCCAGTAATGAATCATGCTGATTTTTGGACTGTGAAATATGGGGGCCGAGCACTTTAAAATGACACCCTGGAGTGCCGCCGGATCACCCCGAAACCGCCACCCCTTTGTATTGAGATTATGTGGGACTTTGGCTACTATGGAGGCGCCGGTCAGTCTGGAGTGGCGGGAATGGAGGGAAAATTGTGGGATTGTCCAGGGTCTTATCAAGATGAGCTGACTGTATAAAAGGAGTGTGTGTTTTCAATAAAATCAGTTCCTGTTTAACCTGAAGGCTAGTCTGTCTAGTTATTTGGGTTGACTCCAGCTAAAATCACTTTCCTGGGCTACATAGCAGCCTGTTGCAGGCAAAGTAAGGACCCTCTGGCAGAGCTACTCAGTCGGGGTAGCTGGAGTCTGCCACAGGGTGGGACTCTGAGAACTGGTGCTGTCGGGCATCAGGGGTGGCTACAGGCTGTGGTCACTTGCCCGCTACATAGCTGCAGTCGGCAGGAAGGAAGCAGGACCCATTTGGCGGAGCTACACAGTCGGGGTAGCCAGGGTATCCGTCACATTGGCTGGCAGCGGTGGGATGCTTCCTGGGACATTCAAACCACCAGCTAGAAGTAATATTGAATGGAGACTCGAGGAAAGACTGCGGGTACCAGGAACAGAACTACCCCCACCAGAGAAATACTGGGAGAGGACCAGGCGGCCGGCGGGTCGGATGACGACCGGGGCAATGAGCTATCCGTTACAATGCCAAGTTCAGCCGCAATTACAGTATCTACTCTGGGGACATCCACGTCTGATGTACAGCGTGAAGTGCAGTGGCAGTTGACGTTATATGACACCCGGCCACCAGAGGAGGTCATCACCAAGATCGTTTCGGATGTTACCCAGCTCAAGTTAGAAGAAATCCACCAGTCCATAGGAGGGGCTCCATCAGCCCATGGAGTGCCGGCTCTTCGACCGCACAAGCTACCCCATGGGGCCTTTCAAGCCTACAAGGAAGAGGAGGAGGATATTGACTGTTACCTTCAGGTCTTTGAGACCCAATGCAAACTGCAGGGGGTAGCCTATGCCGATGGACTGTCTGTCCTGATCGGTAAATTGTCAGGACGGGCTTTGGCAGCTTTCCACGCTACCCATTCTGAGGACCAAAAGGATTATAACAAGGTGAAAGACCGTATCCTTGCCCGATATGGGCTCACACCGGAAGCCCACCTGCAGAAGTTCCAGGCACTAAGGAAGCAGGATGAACAGCCTTTCACAGAATGGATCCACCAATTCACCCGGTCGATGACGTCCTGGCTAGCCGGCTGCAAGGCCACTACTGGGGCAGAAGTGGCACAGCTTTTTCTACTGGAACATTTTTATAATCATATTCCAGTCGAGATTAAAGAATGGGTCCAGGACCGGCGGCCCACCACAGCAGCCCAGGCGGCTGTCCTGGCAGATCAGTACACAGATGCCCACCACCAAGTTCGCTCTGCCCCACAATCGACTCCCCGCACAGCTTCAGTGGTAGTCCATCCCCCAGCGGCTACCAATAAGCCTCAGGGCCGTCCGGCCTTTGTCCCTCCGGCCGGAGTCAGGGACTCACAGGGATGTTTTTCCTGCGGACACCCTGGCCACCTCAGGCGGGAATGCCCAAGTCGGGTCCGACAACAGCCAGCCACTCAGCCAGGATACCACCAGCCCACAGCTTGGGTGAGAGCTCCTGCCCCAACCTACCCAGCCGCTGCCCAGTATGCTTATGCACCGGCTGACTATCCTGAATGGGCTGAAGAGGAGGTTGTGGCACCCTACAAGAAGCCTACCTGGCATCCACAGACAACCGTCAGCACCACTGCCAGACTGTTTGGGTCAATGGAAAGGCGGCTCAGTGGTTACGGGACACTGGATCCACCATTACCCTGATCCAGCCTCATTTGGCCTCCGCTTCTACTGCTACTGTGAGAACTCTTGCTGTTCGAGTGGCCAGAGGTGCCACGAAACGAGTCCCTATGGCCTGTGTCCATCTGGCTTGGGACACCGGAGCCAACACACCACAGCTGGGGACCCGGGTAAGACCCCCCACCCCGACTCCTCTCCTTCCCCGACGGCCTACCCTCATGCCCCAACGCCCAACCCCGCTCCCTTCTCTCCTTCCCAACCAACTATCCTGGGCCTCCTCTTCTGAATTTGCCCAAGAGACTCTGAGCAACCCGACCCTTACCCCCTTCAGAGACCGAGTAGGGACTGATCCCCAGGACCCCGGGGAAGAACGGTTCCAATGGGCACGATATCCAACTAGGGCACGATATCCCCTTGGCCGGGCATTTAGGCAACTCCCGAACACACCATCGCCTTACTCAGATCTTTTTCTGGCCCAGAATCATGCGAGAAATTAAGGAATATTGTAAGACCTGCATAGTGTGTCAAAAGGTAGGGAAGACCGGGGATCATACGAAAGCCCCCCTTAACCCTCTCCCCGTTATTGATGAACCCTTTAGCAGAATCGCTGTGGATATAGTAGGGCCCCTACCTAGACCTAGTCCCTCCGGGAAAATAAATATTCATAGTAGTAGACTATGCCACTAGGTATCCAGAGGCAATACCTCTGGCGAATATTCAGGCGGGGACGGTGGACAGTGTGTTGCTCCGGGTATTCACCTGGGTAGGCTTCCCCCGAGAAATGGTCTCTGACCAGGGGACCCAGTTTACAGCGGAGATCACCCAAAAGTTATGGGAACTATGTGGGATAAAACCCCTGTACAGTGCCCCTTATCGCCCCCAGACCAATGGGCTTTGTGAACGGTTTAACGGGACACTGAAACAATTTCTTCGGACGTTCTCGGCCTCTCACAAAGACTGGGAAAAATTCCTGCTGCACCTCCTATTTGCCTACAGAGATGTGCCCCAGGAATCCACCGGGTTTTCACCCTTTGAACTGCTTTATGGCCGGAAAATAAGGGGGCCCCTAGACTTGTTGCGAGCCCACTGTGAGGGATCAGCAAGGGAGGATGGACCCTCCGTTGTGGAGTACGTCCTGAAGTTCAGGGATCGGCTGAAGGACCTCACTGCCATGGTGCGGGAGAACCTGCAGGGCGCCCAAAGGAGACAGAAACGGTGGTACGACCGTAATGCTCATAGCTGAATTCTCACAGTAGGGCAGAGGGTTCTTGCCTTGAAACCTGTCAAAACGAACAAGTTACAGGCTTCCTGGCAAGGGCCCTACCAGGTGTTGGAACAATTGAATAACACCACCTACCTTGTAGCAAAATCTCCGATAATCGGGTCCAACGGACCTTTCATGTGAACATGCTCAAGGAGTATGTAGAAATACCCCAAGATGTAGCCACTATCTGTGCCCCAGCTATGGAAGACTCGGACAGCCTTCCCATGCCAGAGCTCCCCGGGCCGGATGAGACCCCTCAAGGAGTAGCCAACATAATCCTGGATGAGAGGTTAGCAGCTGGACAGAGACAGCAGATCCGGCATTTACTAGAGGACCGCCAGGAGAAGTTCTCCAATGTCCCTGGGTACACCACAGTGGCTGTGCACCGAGTGGAAACCCCGGGACAAGCTCCCCTGAGACAGGCAGCTTACAGAGTACCTGAAGCTGTCAGAGACAGCATGCACCGGGAGCTCCAAGGAATGTTGGACCTTGGTGTTGTTGAACCATCCAACAGTCCCTGGGCCTCACCGGTGGTGCTGGTCACCAAGAAAGATGGTACTACCCGGTTCTGCATTGACTACCGTAAGCTCAATGACAGAACCACAACCGATGCATATCCCATGCCCTGCGTCGATGACCTCTTAGATAGAATCGCCAGGGGTCGCTTCCTAACTACCCTTGACCTCTGCAAAGGATATTGGCAGATCCCACTAGACCCTGACTCCGTTCCCAAGTCCGCCTTCATCACCCCTTTCGGCCTCTACCAGTTTAAGGTCATGCCGTTTGTAATGAAGAACGCTCCAGCCACCTTTCAGAGGATGGTGGATCGCCTGCTGGATGGCCTCCAAGACTATGCTTGTGCCTACTTGGACGACATCGCCATCTTTAGCGACACCTGGGAGGATCATTTGATCCACCTGGGCATCGTTCTAGATCGCCTCAGAACCGCCGGGCTGACCTTGAAATTCGATAAATGCACCATAGGCCGCTCAGAAGTCCCCGACAGGTACTGTGGTCCTCAGAATGTGAAAACACCTTTCAGAGCCTCAAGTCTGCCTTGATCTCTGCCCCAGTCCTGGCCACGCCTAACCCTCTGCCCCAGTCCTGGCCACACCTAACCCCACCAAACGTTTTTGTGTCCACACAAATGCCTCCATGTTTGGATTGGGAGCAGTACTAAGCCAGCTAGACGAAGAAGGACAAGACCACCCCATAGCCTACATCAGTAGGAAGCTGCTGCCCAGGGTGGTAGGCTATGCTGCAGTGGAGAAGGAATGCCTAGCACTGGTATGGGCCCTCAAGAAATTACAACCGTACCTCTATGGAAGACCCTTCACTGTTCTTACCGATCACAACCCCCTGGTGTGGCTTAATCGAGTGTCGGGAGACAATGGACGTCTACTAAGATGGAGTTTAGCCCTGCAGCCCTTTAACTTTAACGTTCAGTATAGGCCGGGAAAGAGCAATGGGAATGCCAATGAACTTTCCCGGCAGACTGAAATAGAATGCTCCTCGGACATCCCCCAGTAGACCCGTGGGGATCTAGCCGGGTCTGCCAAACTGGAAGGGGGAAGTTGTCACGGATACTGGGCTGCAAGGGTTAAATCCATACCCCCTACAACCTCACCCCTGTTGTTTTTCAGGGGAAGCTTTGGTTTGCTTGTTTATGAAGAGCTGGGGTATGACCAGGAAAATCCTCCTAGGCTGGCCGGGCTCCTGGAACTCCCGGTCGGCCGCCCCACCACGGACATCCACCTAACCCCTTTCAGACTGTCCACGCTCCTGGAACTCCCGGTCGGCCACAGGACAGCAGGACACCCACTAAATTTACCCCTGGTCACTCCAGCAACCATGTGCCGCCGCTCCACCGGGATCACCCCGAAACCGCCACCCCTTTGTATTGAGATTATGTGGGACTGTGGCTCCTATGGAGGCTGTTACGGTTACCCTTAGTCTCGCTGAGAGATGGACCGCTTAGTAGCCTGGATCCCTATTGCTAAAGAGGGGAGAAGCTGCTTTCCATAGTATTCTATATGAGTCTCGCAAATATAGAATAATCTCCCTTAGCTGCAGTACAGCTAGGATACCCTTCTGCCCACAAAAACGAGTCAACGCTGCGATTGAGGGTCAAACAAGAACTCAGGACTGGGATGCCCAGCCTGCTTTTTATTAAGGTTACATGCACACAGGGCACTCCCAGGGGGAGAGGGGGGGAAGCACAAAATCCCCCATCACACATTTAGATAGAGAGCACTGTCCTTTGACAGGCCACAATAGGATTACAGTATTTAAGATAACAAGTTTACAAGTTCATCTTATCAATTAGCAGTCTGGCTCCAGAGGTGATTAGACAATAGTTTCTAAAAGCTGAAAAAAAAGAGTTAACTCTTTATGAAATGATACTTGTTACGGTTTTCTTGGAGCCCTTCTTAGGCGCTGGCTTGCTGGTTCAGGCATTGCTGCTGGGAAATAAGCTCTTCACAACAAAATAACTAATGCTTCTGTAACAGTGCTCCCTTTCTGTGGAACACTCTGGCAGACACGGTCTGACCCCTTTTCGGGGCAGACTAAGGCTGTCCAGACCGCTGGTTATGCGGGGCTGAGGTCGGTTTGTCTGGACAACCCGTCGGCGTTGCCATTCTGTTTCCCAGGTCTGTAAGTAATGGTGAAATTGAAGGGTTGCAACGATAAGCTCCAACGTAATAGCCTGCCGTTATCTCCAGAGACCCGGTTCAGCCACACCAACGGGTTATGGTCGGTGACCAGAGTGAACTCCTGACCATATAAATAGGGAGTCAATTTCTTTAATGCCCACACCAAAGCCAAACACTCCTTTTCGACCGCTGCATAGCTGACTTCGCGGGGCAGGAGCTTCCGGCTGATGTAGGCAACTGGATGCTCCCCTCCATCTTCGCCTACTTGGCTGAGGACGGCTCCCAGCCCGAACATGGAAGCATCTGTATGGACGATAAAACGTTTGTTAAGGGCTGGGGCCGCCAGGACAGGAGCGTTAATTAGAGCATTTTTGAGAGCCTGGAAAGCCGTTTCACAGTGGGGAGACCACAGGACCTGTCGAGGTAAGTTCTTCTTGGTCAAGTCAGTCAGGGGTTTGGCAAGTGTGCTGTAGTCTGGTACGAACCGTCTATAGTACCCTGCCGTGCCCAGGAAGGCTAGGACCTGAGTCTTAGTGATGGGGGTGGGCCAATTGGCGACAGCTTCTATTTTGGCCGGCTCTGGTCGCTGTTTTCCACACCCCACCCGGTGACCCAGGTACTGTACCTCGGCCATCCCAAAGTGGCATTTCTCTGGCTTCAGAGTCAGGCCAGCAGCCCGGATCTGATCCAGAACCATTCCCACATGAGCTAAGTGGTCCTCCCAGGACTCACTGTGGATCGCTATGTCGTCCAGGTAGGCGCAAGCAAAACTCTGGAAGCCATCCAGGAGCCTATCCACCAAGCGCTGGAATGTAGCTGGGGCATTCTTCATCCCAAACGGCATTACCCTAAACTGATATAAGCCGAATGGGGTGACGAATGCCGACTTGGGGATAGCCTCCGGGGCCAGGGGAATCTGCCAGTAACCTTTGCAGAGGTCAATAGTGGTCAGGTAATTTCCCCTGGCTATACGATCGAGTAGCTCGTCTACCCTGGGCATAGGGTAAGCGTCCGTCACGGTATTTTCATTGAGCCTCCGATAGTCTACGCAGAACCGGGTGGTCCCATCTTTCTTGGGCACCAAGACAACTGGGGAGGCCCAGGGACTATCGGAGGGCTCAATTACCCTGAGCTGGAGCATCTCATCGATCTCCTTCTTCATTCCTGTCCTAACTGCTTCGGGGATTCGGTACGGAGCCTGGCGCAAGGGAGCTTGTCCCGGAGTATCTACCTGGTGGGTGGTTAAAGTAGTGTACCCTGGCTTCGGGGAGAAGGTGAGGTGTTTGGACTGGAGGAGTTGGTTGAGCTGCTCCCTTTCAGTGGGGCTAAGTCGGTCCCCTATCTGAACCTGTGCCACTATACCTGTGGGGAGGCTCTTTTCTAATAGGTCTGGAATGGGTAAACTGTCGGGGTCTTCCTGAGGGGAACAACATACGGCCGTCACGTTCTCTGGTCGCTCAAAATATTCCTTGAGCATGTTTACATGGAATGTCTTTCTAAGATTGTTGTCGTGGCAGCTAGCTATCACATAAGTGGTGTCTCCCCTTTTCTCTACGATCTGGTAGGGACCCTGCCAGGACGTCTGCAATTTGTCTGTCTTCACCGGCTTAAGTACTAACACCTTTTGTCCTATGGTGAAGATTCTCTTTCGGGCCCCCCGATCGTACCATACTTTCTGTCTTCTCTGGGCCAACTGGAGATTAGCCCGCACGGATTTGGCTAATTGCTCCATTCGGTCCCTGAGTTCCAGCACGTATGGCACAATGGGGACACCGTCAGCCTCCATCTCTCCCTCCCAGTGCTCCCGGATCAGGTTTAGGGGTCCCCGTACCTTTCTTCCGTAGAGCAACTCGAAGGGAGAGAACCCTGTCGTTTCCTGGGGCACCTCCCGATAAGCAAATAGGAGGTGCGGCAGGAAGCGTTCCCAGTCTCGGTATTCCTGAGTGAACGTCTTGAGCATTTGCTTGAGGGTCCCATTGAACCTCTCACACAGCCCGTTCGTCTGGGGGTGGTATGGGGAGCTCAGGAGGGACTTAATTTTGCAAACCTGCCAGAGTTGTTGGGTCAATTCAGCCGTAAATTGGGTGCCTCGGTCGGATAGGATTTCTTTTGGAAATCCTACCCGGGAGAACACCTCTACTAGTGCATTCGCTACCGTATCCGCTTGTATGTTGGATAGGGCGACAGCCTCTGGGTACCTGGTAGCGTAGTCCACTACGGTAAGAATGTATCGCTTACCGGAGGGACTAGGGGTAGCCAGTGGTCCAACTAGGTCAATAGCAACCCGGCTGAAGGGTTCCTCTACAATGGGCATATTTACTAGCTGGGCTTTAGGGTGATCGCCTCGCCTTCCTACTCGTTGACACACATCGCAGGTGTTACAGTAAGTTCTAACGTCAGCGTGCACCCCTGGCCAAAAGAACGTGTGAGTAATGCGGTGTAGGGTACGGGTAACGGCTAGGTGGCCTGCTAAGGGGATGTCGTGGCCTATTTTGAGGATTTCTTGACGGTATTTGTGGGGCACTACCAGCTGTCGCCTACGCTGTCCCCTTTTCTCTGTCCAGCGGTATAGTTTCCCTTTTTCCCATAAGAATGTTTCGTTATCTGCCCCGCCCCCTCCGGTCTCTGCTCGTTCCCGGTACTTTTGTAAGGTCGGGTCAGTCTTAGACTCTGCCTCGAAAGCATCTGGGGTGTCCCAGGGTATGGGGCCTAACCTGTCAGGCAAGGTCGGGGTAGGTCTTACCTGTGTCTCCCGCACTGGTGAGAGCTCTCGCTCCGTCCGGGCTTGGGCCCGTGTAGTCACTGGGTCCGCCTCGTTGTTGCATACTGGAGCATAGGCAGAAGTCATGGGGCCCAAATCGTTGCCCAGTAGTACTTCGGCAGGTAAATTATCCATTAGGCCCACGTTCACAGCCCCCTTTCCCGCTCCCCAATCAAGATGTACTTTAGCTGTTGGAATTTTGTACACATCCCCCCCCGCCACTCTAACGGCCACAGTCTGTCCGGATCGCTTGTGCTCTGGCACCAAATGACTCTGTACCAGCGTGATAGTAGCCCCTGTGTCTCGCAATCCCTCGGTAGATCGCCCCTCGAGCCATACCCTCTGCCGATGGTGCTGGCGGTTATCTGAGGCAGCATATACAGGGTCTGCCTCGTGAAGCGGCCCCACATATCCCTCCATAGGGGCCTCTTGGTTAACACAGAGGGCCCGGGCCGGACGATAGGACCCAGAGGGGTAATTGTAATTCCTGGGTGTCTGGTGCGTATTAAGGGGGCAGCTAGCCATGAAATGCCCTGGTTGCTTGCATCGGTGGCAAGTCGGTCTGGGACGCTCAGAGCTGTTATTGGGTGGTCCTGAGTGTCGGACGGGCCCTGTGGGCACCGGGGCTCGGAATTCAGCACGAGGGGGTGCACGGTAAACCTCTCTGGGTTCGACCCGTGCTGGAGCTCGGTAGTTCATGGGTTCGTGAAGACGGGAGTCATAATGTTCATCGGCCAATTTGGCTGCTTCTTCTAAGGTAGAAGGCCGCCTGTCTCGCAGCCATTCCTTCCCTTGCTGTTCCATGCCATTATAAAAATGTTCTAAGAGAAACAATTGTAAAATTTCCTCCCCAGTCACCGCTTTACATCCGCTCAGCCAGTGATTTGCCGCTCTCCGCATTCGGTGCGCCCATTCCATATGGGTATCGTTAGGCTTCTTTTCCGTGCCCCGAAACTGTCGGCGATACGTGTCCGGAGTTACAGCGTACCGTCGCAACAGTGTCTCCTTAACTAGCTCATACTGTGTCACTTCCTCAGCACCCAGAGTACGAAAGGCTTCCAGGGCTCGCCCGGATAGTTTCCCAGACAATATTGTGGGCCACTCTCTGTTGGGAATCTGGTGCAGGGCACATTGCCTTTCGAAGTCCGCCAAATATTCATCAATCCCTGTCTCGCTCTCTAGGAAGGGTCGAAATGCCGCATAGGGTATCTTGGGCCTCCCAGCATTTTCGACAGGGATGATTACCTGCGGGGCTTCAGCATTGCGGTGTGCGTTCGCTAGGTTGAGTTCGTGGGCTCGAGTCTCTCGTATATACTCGTCCGCCTCCGCCATCAACTGCTGTACCAATTCCATGGAGGGGTTCGGCCCGTATAATGAGAGCCTTTCCCGAACAATCCTGGTTTTTTCGTCACTAATCGTGGTCGGTGTTTCCGCCATTGTGAAGCTCTGATCCAGTTCGGTCAATTCTGCGATCAGCTCTCTCCTCGGCCGGTTGCTGGCGTACCCCCCTCTGCTTTCAAGTAAATCCTTTAGGGTTGTACGCTTCAATTTTTCGTAAGCGCTCTCCATCCGTTCTGTACCTCTCCTAGGAAATCCAGGAAAATCCCGCCGCTGCCGCCAAATGTTACGGTTACCCTTAGTCTCGCTGAGAGATGGACCGCTTAGTAGCCTGGATCCCTATTGCTAAAGAGGGGAGAAGCTGTTTCCATAGTATTCTATATGAGTCTCGCAAATATAGAATAATCTCCCTTAGCTGCAGTACAGCTAGGATACCCTTCTGCCCACAAAAACGAGTCAACGCTGCGATTGAGGGTCAAACAAGAACTCAGGACTGGGATGCCCAGCCTGCTTTTTATTAAGGTTACATGCACACAGGGCACTCCCAGGGGGAGAGGGGGGGAAGCACAAAATCCCCCATCACACATTTAGATAGAGAGCACTGTCCTTTGACAGGCCACAATAGGATTACAGTATTTAAGATAACAAGTTTACAAGTTCATCTTATCAATTAGCAGTCTGGCTCCAGAGGTGATTAGACAATAGTTTCTAAAAGCTGAAAAAAAAGAGTTAACTCTTTATGAAATGATACTTGTTACGGTTTTCTTGGAGCCCTTCTTAGGCGCTGGCTTGCTGGTTCAGGCATTGCTGCTGGGAAATAAGCTCTTCACAACAAAATAACTAATGCTTCTGTAACAGAGGCGCCGGTCAGTCTGGAGGGGCGGGAATGGCGGGAAAATTGTGGGATTGTCCAGGGTCTTATCAAGATGAGCTGACTGTATAAAAGGAGTGTGTGTTTTCAATAAAATCAGTTCCTGTTTAACCTGAAGGCTAGTCTGTCTAGTTATTTGGGTTGGCTCCAGCTAAAATCACTTTCCTGGGCTACATAGCAGCCTGTTGCAGGCAAAGTAAGGACCCTCTGGCAGAGCTACTCAGTCGGGGTAGCTGGAGTCTGCCACAGGGTGGGACCCTGAGAACTGGTGCTGTCGGGCATCAGGGGTTGCTACAGGCTGTGGTCACTTGCCAGCTACATAGCTGCAGTTGGCAGGAAGGAAGTAGGACCCGTTTGGCGGAGCGACACAGTCGGGGTAGCCGGGGTATCCGTCACAGGGACCATCATAGATTCCCTATCTATGACGATGTCTCAATGTATGGAGGTAATTGGTCTGATGGTCGCTTCCATTGACATCATTCCCTTTGCTCGATTCCATTTGAGAGCTATGCAATTATGAATGCTCAGACAATGATATGGAGACCATTCAGATCTGTCTCAGAGGATGGATCTGGAATAGTTGAGGAGAGATTCTGTCTCGTGGTGGATTTCTCAGGATCATCTGTCTCAGGGCACATGCTTCCGGAGACCCTCCTGGGTGATTGTGACCACGGATGCCAGCCTGCTAGGCTGGGGAGCAGTCTGGGACTCTTTAAAGGCTCAGGGCCTATCGACTCAGGAGGAGTCTTCTCTTCCCATAAACATCTTGGAGTTGAGAGCGATCTTCAATGCTCTGATGGCTTAGCCTCAATTATACTTGTTTATCAGGTTCCAGTCCAGTCGGATAACATCACCTCAGTGGCTTACATCAACTACCAGGGAGGAACTCGGAGTTCCTTGGCCATGAAGGAGGTGACTTGGATTATTCAGTGGGCAGAAGCTCACAATTGTCTTCTATCTGCCATCCACATTCCAGGAGTGGACAACTGGGAGGCGGATTTTCTGAGCAGAAAGACCTTTCATCCCGGGGAGTGGGCTCTCCATCCGGAGGTGTTCTCCAGGTTAATCCTCAAGTGGGGGGTGCTGGAGTTGGATCTGATGGTGTCTTGTCAGAACGCCAAGCTTCCAAGGTACGGTTCAAGGTCAAGAGAGCCTCAGGCTGCCCTGATAGATGCGGTGGCAGTTCCTTGGGATTTCGGTATGGCATACCTGTTTCCTCCATTTGCGCTTCTTCCACAAGTCATTGCTCGTATCAATCAGGAGAGAGCGTCTGTAATTCTAATAGCTCCTGCATGGCCTCGCAGGATCTGGTTTGCAGACCTAGTGAAGATGTCATCTCTTCCTCTTTGGCGGTTACCTTTGAGGAAGGACCTTCTAACTAAGGGTCCTTTTCTCCATCCAAATCTCATTTCTCTAAAGCTGACTGCATGGAGATTGAATGCTTAGTTCTGGCTAAGCGTAGGTTTTCTGAGTCAGTCATTGATACCATGCTTCAGACTCGCACGCCTGTTACTCGTAAAAATACCTTTTATTGGTGTGAATCGAAGGGCTACTCTTGGAGTAGGGTCATGATTCCTAAAATGTTGTCTTTTCTCCAGGATGGTCTGGAGGAAGGGTTGTCAATTAGTTCTCTGAAAGGTCAGATTTCTGCATTATCTATTCTTTTACATAAGTGTCTGGCAGATCGCCAGATGTTCAATCTTTTTGTCAGGCCTTGGTCAGAATCAGGCCTGTGTTTAAACCTGTTGCTCCTCCTTGGAGCCTTTACCTTGTTCTTAAAAAGTGTTTTGCAGCAGGCTCCATTTGAGCTAATGCATTCCATAGATATTAAGCTGTTTCTGATCGCTATTTCTTCTGCTCTGAGAGTTTCCGAACTCTCGGCTTTGCGGATAAGGCGGCCCTTCGTACTAAATTGGGGTTTCTCCCTAAGGTGGTTTCAGATAGAAATATTAATCATGAAATTGTTGTTCCTTCTCTCTGTCCTAATCATCCTTCTCATAAGGAACGTCTGTTGCATAACTTGGATGTTGTGCGTGCTCTCAAGATTTTACATACAGGTTACTAAGGATTTTCGCCAGTCTTCTGCCCTGTTTGTTTGTTTCTCTGGGAGGTGTAAGGGTCAGAAGGCAACTTCTACTTCTCTTTCCCTCTGGTTGAGAAGTATGATTCATTTTGCTTATGAGACTTGCTGGACAGCAGCCTCCTGAGAGAATTACAGCTTATTCCACTAGGGCTGTCTCCTCTTTTTGGGCTTTCAGAAATTAAGCTTCTGTGGAACAGATTTGCAAGGCGGCAACATGGTCCCCTCTCCATATTTTTTCCAAATTTTACAAATTTGAAACTTTTTCCTCGGCTCAGGACTCTTTTGGAGGAAAGGTTCTTCAAGCGGTGGTGCCTTCTGTTTAGGTCTATCTGTCTTGTTCTCCCTCCCTGTTCATTCTGTGTCCTCTAGCTTGGGTATTGTTTCCACTAGTAATTGGAATGATGTTGTGGACTCTCCATGTCTTAGGAAATAAAATAAAATGTATGTTTACCTGATAAATGTCTTTCTTTCTGGACATGGAGAGTCCACAACCCCACCCTTAAGATTAGACAGTAATTTTTTACTAAACCCCAGGCACCTCTACAACTTTGTGTTATCTTTTTCCATTTCTCTTCGGCTGAATGACTGGGGGTTATGGGTAAGGGAAGTGACACTTAACAGCTTTGCTGGGGTGCTCTTTGCCTCCTCCTGCTGGCCAGGAGTGAGTATCCCACTAGTAATTGGAATGACGTTGTGGACTCCCCATGTCTGGAAATAAAGAAATTTATCAGGTAAGCATACATGTTATTATTTATTATTTGTAAAACAGAATAAACGGTTGGCTTCTCCAATATATCTATCGGTGTCCATGATGACTAATCCCCCACCCTTATCCGCCGGTTTAATGGTGATGTTTTTGTCTTTTGTAATTGTTTTAGGACCTCTCTTTCTTTTTTAGTCATATTATATTTAACATTCCTTTTGTCTTCTACATTTAGGCCTAGATTTAGAGTTTGGCGGTAGCCGTCAAAACCAGCGTTAGAGGCTCCTAACGCTGGTTTTTACCGCCCGCTGGTATTTGGAGTCAGTCAGGAAAGGGTCTAACGCTCACTTTGCAGCCGCAACTTTTCCATACCGCAGATCCCCCTACGCCATTTGCGTATCCTATCTTTTCAATGGGATCTTTCTAACGCTGGTATTTAGAGTCTTGGCTGAAGTGAGCGTTAGAAATCTAACGACAAAACTCCAGCCGCAGAAAAAAGTCAGTAGTTAAGAGCTTTCTGGGCTAACGCCGGTTCATAAAGCTCTTAACTACTGTGCTCTAAAGTACACTAACACCCATAAACTACCTATGTACCCCTAAACCGAGGCCCCCCCACATCGCCGCCACTCTATTAAAATTTTTTAACCCCTAATCTGCCGCTCCGTACACCGCCTCCACTTACGTTATCCCTATGTACCCCTAATCTGCTGCCCCTAATACCGTCGACCCCTACATAATATTTATTAACCCCTAATCTGCCGCCCCGGCTATCGCTGACACCTGCATATTTTTTTTAACCCCTAATCTGCCGCTCCGTACACCGCCGCAACCTACGTTATACCTATGTACCCCTAATCTGCTGCCCCTAACACAGCCGACCCCTATATTATATTTATTAACCCCTAATCTGCCCCCCACAACGTCGCCGCCAGCTACCTACAATAATTAACCCCTAATCTGCCGACCGGATCTCGCCGCTACTCTAATAAATGGATTAACCCCTAAAGCTAAGTCTAACCCTAACACTAACACCCCCCCTAAGTTAAATATAATTTAAATCTAATGAAATAAATTAACTCTTATTATATAAATTAATCCTATTTAAAGCTAAATACTTACCTGTAAAATAAACCCTAATATAGCTACAATATAAATTATAATTATATTGTAGCTATTTTAGGATTAATATTTATTTTACAGGCAACTTTGTAATTATTTTAAACAGGTACAATAGCTATTAAATAGTTAATAACTATTTAATAGCTAAAATAGTTAAAATAATTACAAAATTACCTGTAAAATAAATCCTAAACTAAGTTACAATTAAACCTAACACTACACTATCAATAAATTAATTAAATACAATACCTACAAATAACTACAATTAAATAAACTAACTAAAGTACAAAAAATAAAAAAGAACTAAGTTACAAAAAATAAAAAAATATTTACAAACAATAGAAAAATATTACAACAATTTTAAACTAATTACACCTACTCTAAGCCCCCTAATAAAATAACAAAGACCCCCAAAATAAAAAAATGCCCTACCCTATTCTAAATTAAAAAAGTTCAAAGCTCTTTTACCTTACCAGCCCTGAAAAGGGCCATTTGCGGGGCATGCCCCAAATAATTCAGCTCTTTTGCCTGTAAAAAAACCCATACAATACCCCCCCCAACATTACAACCCACCACCCACATACCCCTAATCTAACCCAAACCCCCCTTAAATAAACCTAACACTAAGCCCCTGAAGATCTTCCTACCTTATCTTCACCATGCCAGGTTCACCGATCCGTCCTCCGAAGTCTTGATCCAAGCCCAATCGGGGGCTGGCGATCCATAATCCGGCTGAAGTCTTCTATCAAGCCGTGGCTGAAGAGGTCCAGAAGAGGCTCCAAAGTATTTATCCTATCCGGGAAGAAGAGGAGATCCGGACCGGCAACCATCTTGATCCAAGCGGCATCTTCTATCTTCATCCGATGACGAACGGCTCCATCTTGAAGACCTTCAGCGCGGATCCATCTTCTTCTTCCAACATCCAACTGAAGAATGAAGGTTCCTTTAAGGGACGTCATCCAAGATGGCGTCCCTCGAATTCCAATTGGCTGATAGGATTCTATCAGCCAATCGGAATTAAGGTAGGAAAATTCTGATTGGCTGATGAAATCAGCCAATCAGATTCAAGTTCAATCCGATTGGCTGATTGGATCAGCCAATCAGATTGAGCTCGCATTCTATTGGCTGTTCCGATCCGAGTGTTAGGTTTATTTAAGGGGGTTTGGGTTAGATTGGGGGTATGTGGGTGGTGGGTTGTAATATTGGGGGGGGAGGTATTGTATGTTTTTTTTTTACAGGCAAAAGAGCTGAATTATCTGGGGCATGCCCCGCAAATGGCCCTTTTCAGGGCTGGTAAGGTAAAAGAGCTTTGAACTTTTTAAATTTAGAATAGGGTAGGGCATTTTTTTATTTTGGGGGTCTTTGTTATTTTATTAGGGGGCTTAGAGTAGGTGTAATTAGTTTAAAATTGTTGTAATATTTTTCTAATGTTTGTAAATATTTTTTCATTTTTTTGTAACTTAGTTCTTTTTTATTTTTTGTACTTTAGTTAGTTTATTTAATTGTAGTTATTTGTAGGTATTGTATTTAATTAATTTATTGATAGTGTAGTGTTAGGTTTAATTGTAGGTAATTGTAGGTAGTTTATTTAATTTATTTATTTATAGTGTAGTGTTAGGTTTAATTGTAACTTAGGTTAGGATTTATTTTACAGGTAATTTTGTAATTATTTTAACTATTTTAGCTATTAAATAGTTATTAACTATTTAATAGCTATTGTACCTGTTTAAAATAATTACAAAGTTGCCTGTAAAATAAATATTAATCCTAAAATAGCTACAATATAATTATAATTTATATTGTAGCTATATTAGGGTTTATTTTACAGGTAAGTATTTAGCTTTAAATAGGAATAATTTATATAATAAGAGTTAATTTATTTAGTTAGATTTAAATTATATTTAACTTAGGGGGGTGTTAGTGTTAGGGTTAGACTTAGCTTTAGGGGTTAATCCATTTATTAGAGTAGCGGCGAGATCCGGTCGGCAGATTAGGGGTTAATTATTGTAGGTAGCTGGCGGCGACGTTGTGGGGGGCAGATTAGGGGTTAATAAATATAATATAGGGGTCGGCGGTGTTAGGGGCAGCAGATTAGGGGTACATAGGTATAATGTAGGTTGCGGCGGTATATGGAGCGGCAGATTAGGGGTTAAAAAAAATATGCAGGTGTCAGCAATAGTGGGGGCAGCAGATTAGGGGTTAATAAGTGTAAGGTTAGGGGTGTTTAGACTCGGGGTACATGTTAGAGTGTTAGGTGCAGACGTAGGAAGTGTTTCCCCATAGAAAACAATGGGGCTGCGTCAGGAGCTGAACGCTGCTTTTTTGCAGGTGTTAGGTTTTTTTTCAACTCAAATGGCCCCATTGTTTTCTATGGGGGAATCGTGCACGAGCACGTTTTTGAAGCTGGCCTCGTCCGTAAGCAACGCTGGTATTTAGAGTTGCAGTGGCGGTAAATATGCTCTACGCTTCCTTTTTTGGAGCCTAACGCAGCCATTCTGTGAACTCTATATACCTGCGGTATTTAAAAGGTGCAGGGGGAAAAAAGCACGCGTAGCTAACGCACCCCTTTGGCTGCAGAACTCTAAATCTAGGCCATAGTTTATCTATTTCAAATAGAATTGATCTTTCAAAAACTTCGATATTACTTCCTTTGCTGTGGTAGGGGTAAAATTTGGATCTAGGTTTTAGTTGAGTATGTGTAATTTTATATGATACCTCTGGTACTTGTCTAATTTGTCTTTCTATGGGATTTTTTATAAAATGTCTTTTTAGGGTCAATTGTCTCACAAATTGTTTAATGTGTATGTGAGTTTCGAACTTATTCATTTTGACAGTAGGTGCAAATGTAAGTCCTAATTTTAGTACCTTAGTTTAATCTTCTGTGAGTGTCTTTTAACTGAGGTTGAATATGCCTATTTTTTCTATTTCAGTTTCTTTTTCGACTGTGCGTTTCTTTCTACTTCCATTTCCCCTAGTTCCTCTATGTTTCTTTTTGATCTTGTTCTTCTCTGATCTCACGGGGTACTTACCCCTAAAAAATCCCCAGAGGTACTAGGTCTACTGGATTCTTCTTCAGTTTGTATATTTTCTGTATTATCTTGTTGAGGTGCTAATGTTTGAAATCTGTTTCATATAGGTATTGACCATTCTCTTTTCTTTAAGTGATTGGGTTTATTCCCTTTAGTAAATCCTCCCTGTTCTGTGTGATAGTTTTCATTATAGTTTCTGTTGTCATAATAATTTCTGTTGTGGTCTCCAGTCTAGTTTCTGTGGCGTGGTGTATGAGATTGTGCAGGTTTTTTGAAATTGTAGTATTCATTATTTACTCCATTATTTCTATGTGCTCTAAATTGGTGACAATCTCCTTTTTGGTAATTGTATCCGTTAGGTCTATAATCTTGGTCATAGTTTTCTGAATGAACATTTTCCCTTTCATACATATGTCTATGATATCCTGGTGAAGTGAAGGCATTATGTCTATAGTCTTGATCTTTATTTTCAAAGTGAACATTTCTTTTTTCGTGTGTATACCCATTATGTGTTGGTGAAATATTATCTCCTCTGTGTGACCTCATATATTGGTGCTGAGTGTTTAAATCTTCATATCCTTGTGAAATAGCTTTGTTGTGATAACTGTTGTTACGTGACTCCTGAGTGTTGTATCCATTGTACCACCCTTTGTGTCTATGTCTATAATAGTGCTCATTAGGTACCATCCTTTCTTTTAAAGGTCTATTTTCTCTATATGTAATTGTGTTTATATGAACTTCTGATTTTGATTCTGTGTGATCTATATTTTCAGAATCTATATCTTCTGTATTTTCGGGAGGAGTGATATTCTGATGATAATCTAGTTAGTCTCTGTTTAATTTACGCCATTTCACTGACAATATATTCTTATTTGTATTATTCAGATTCTCAATAATTTGTTTTTGTTTGTTTAGAAATATGTCACTGTCTTGATGATTTGTTATTTTTTCTTTAATAATGTCTATTTTTGTCTTAAATTTTACCAAGCTGGCTGTCCTTGATTTTTTAAGTATTTCTATTAAGCCAAATGAGGCTTTTTCTAAAGTGTCAAACCATTCAATACTATGCTCTTCATTTAACTCAAAAGTGCATTTCTTTTCAAGTCTGAGCCCTCTTGGTATCAATTTATTGGTTATATATTTCTCTAAAAAAACTAATTCTATATTCTGTTTCAGTTCTTTAACCATCAAATGTTCTAATTTAGACACAAGTTCTCCTAAATCTATATTCACAACTGTATCACTTATATCTTTTTCAGAAGTCATGTTAGAAAGCAATTGGTCCCTAACTGTAAAGAGTTCCATATTGTATCTTTCTGTATTCGTATATTCCAACAATAAGTTGTTATGAGTTATAAGATTCTAATAAATAAGAAGTAGATAAGAAATGCAGCTACCAAATGTATGGGGAAAAAAATTATCTAAGAAAAGAAATGTTTATAAGGTGCGCAAATCTAACCCCTGCAATACACACTAATCTGCTCCCATAAGGCAGAAAATATAGGGAATAGTTAAAAAAAAAGGAAAGAGGTGTGTGTATGCGCTGATCAGCTGTGGGGATGAGGAAAATCAGCTTATATATAATAATAAACTATTGTTTAGGGACATATAGTAACTAATTCTATGTAAAAAAGTATTTTCTGAATGCTCCTATATTTATATGGCATAAAAAATGTGATTAGATATCAAAAAAACATAATTTATGCTTACCTGATAAATTTATTTCTCTTGTAGTGTATCCAGTCCACGGATCATCCATTACTTATGGGATATTCTGCTTCCCAACAGGAAGTTGCAAGAGGATCACCCACAGCAGAGCTGCTATATAGCTCCTCCCCTCACTGCCATATCCAGTCATTCGACCGAAACAAGACGAGAAAGGAGAAACCATAGGGTGCAGTGGTGACTGTAGTTTAATTAAAATTTAGACCTGCCTTAAAAGGACAGGGCGGGCCGTGGACTGGATACACTACAAGAGAAATAAATTTATCAGGTAAGCATAAATTATGTTTTCTCTTGTTAAGTGTATCCAGTCCACGGATCATCCATTACTTATGGGATACCAATACCAAAGCTAAAGTACACGGATGATGGGAGGGACAAGGCAGGATTAAACGGAAGGAACCACTGCCTGAAGAACCTTTCTCCCAAAAACAGCCTCCGAAGAAGCAAAAGTATCAAATTTGTAAAATTTTGAAAAGGTGTGAAGCGAAGACCAAGTCGCAGCCTTGCAAATCTGTTCAACAGAGGCCTCATTTTTAAGGGCCCAGGTGGAAGCCACAGCTCTAGTAGAATGAGCTGTAATCCTTTCAGGGGGCTGCTGTCCAGCAGTCTCATAGGCTAAGCGAATTATGCTCCGAAGCCAAAAGGAAAGAGAGGTTGCCAAAGTTTTTGACCTCTCCTCTGTCCAGAGTAAACGACAAAAAGGGAAGATGTTTGGCGAAAATCTTTAGTAGCTTGTAAGTAAAACTTCAAGGCACGGATTACGTCCAGATTATGTAAGAGACAATCCTTCTTCGAAGAAGGATTAGGACACAATTATGGAACAACAATCTCTTGATTGATATTCTTGTTAGAAACCACCTTAGGTAAAAACCCAGGTTTGGTACGCAGAACTACCTTATCTGCATGAAAAATCAGATAAGGAGAATCACATTGTAAGGCAGATAGCTCAGAGACTCTTCGAGCCGAGGAAATAGCCATCAAAAAAAGAACTTTCCAAGATAAAAGTTTAATATCAATGGAATGAAGGGGTTCAAACGGAACTCCTTGAAGAACTTTAAGAACCAAGTTTAAGCTCCACGGGGGAGCAACAGTTTTAAACACAGGCTTAATTCTAACCAAAGCCTGACAAAAAGCCTGGACGTCTGGAACCTCTGCCAGACGCTTGTGCAAAAGAATAGACAGAGCAGAAATCTGTCCTTTTAAAGAACTAGCTGATAATCCTTTGTCCAAACCCTCTTGGAGAAAGGACAATATCCTAGGAATCCTAACCTTACTCCATGAGTAATTCTTGGATTCACACCAATAAAGATATTTACGCCATATCTTATGGTAGATTTTCCTGGTGACAGGCTTTCGTGCCTGTATTAAGGTATCAATGACTGACTCGGAGAAGCCATGCCTTGATAGGATCAAGCGTTCAATCTCCATGCAGTCAGTCTCAGAGAAATTAGATTTGGATGATTGAAAGGACCTTGTATTAGAAGGTCCTGCCTCAGAGGCAGAGTCCATGGTGGAAAGGATGACATGTCCACTAGGTCTGCATACTAGGTCCTGCGTGGCCACGCAGGCGCTATCAGAATCACCGATGCTCTCTCCTGCTTGATTTTGGCAATCAGTCGAGGGAGCAGAGGAAACGGTGGAAACACATAAGCCAGGTTGAAGAACCAAGGAGCTGCTAGAGCATCTATCAGCGTCGCTCCCGGGTCCCTGGACCTGGATCCGTAACAAGGAAGCTTGGCATTCTGGCGAGACGCCATGAGATCCAGTTCTGGTTTGCCCCAACGATGGATCAGTTGAGCAAACACCTCTGGATGGAGTTCCCACTCCCCCAAATGAAAAGTCTGATGACTTAGAAAATCCGCCTCCCAGTTCTCTACGCCTGGGATGTGGATCGCTGACAGATGGCAAGAGTGAGACTCTGCCCAGCGAATTATCTTTGAGACTTCTAACATCGCTTGGGAACTCCTGGTTCCCCCTTGATGGTTGATGTAAGCCACAGTCGTGATTTTGTCCGACTGAAAACTGATGAACCTCAGGGTTGCTAACTGAGGCCAAGCTAGAAGAGCATTGAATATTGCTCTTAACTCCAGAATATTTATTGGGAGGAGTTTCTCCTCCTGAGTCCACGATCCCTGAGCCTTCAGGGAGTTCCAGACTGCGCCCCAACCTAGAAGGCTGGCATCTGTTGTTACAATCATCCAATCTGGCCTGCGAAAGGTCATACCCATGGACAGATGGACCCGAGATAGCCACCAGAGAAGAGAATCTCTGGTCTCTTGATCCAGATTTAGTAGAGGGGACAAATCTGAGTAATCCCCATTCCACTGACTTAGCATGCATAATTGCAGCGGTCTGAGATGCAGGCGTGAAAATGGCACTATGTCCATTGCCGCTACCATTAAGCCGATTACTTCCATGCACTGAGCCACTGACGGACGTGGAATGGAATGAAGGACACGGCAAGCATTTAGAAGTTTTGATAACCTGGACTCCGTCAGGTAAATTTTCATCTCTACAGAATCTATAAGAGTCCCTAGGAAGGTGACTCTTGTGAGTGGGGATAGAGAACTCTTTTCCACGTTCACTTTCCACCCATGCGACCTCAGAAATGCCAGAACTATCTCTGTATGAGACTTGGCAATTTGAAAGCTTGACGCCTGTATCAGGATGTCGTCTAGATACGGAGCCACCGCTATGCCTCGCGGTCTTAGAACCGCCAGAAGTGAGCCCAGAACCTTTGTAAAGATTCTCGGGGCTGTGGCCAACCCGAAGGGAAGAGCTACAAATTGGTAATGCCTGTCTAGAAAGGCAAACCTTAGGAACCGATGATGATCTTTGTGAATCGGTATGTGAAGGTAGGCATCCTTTAAGTCCACTGTGGTCATGTACTGACCCTCTTGGATCATGGGTAGTATGGTCCGAATAGTTTCCATTTTGAATGATGGAACTCTGAGGAATTTGTTTAAGATCTTTAGATCCAAGATTGGTCTGAAGGTTCCCTCTTTCTTGGGAACCACAAACAGATTTGAATAAAACCCCTGTCCCTGTTCCGTCCGCGGAACTGGATGGATCACTCCATTACTAGGAGGTCTTGCACACAGCTTAGGAATGCCTCTTTCTTTATCTGGTTTGCTGATAACCTTGAAAGATGAAATCTCCCTTGTGGAGGAGAAGCTTTGAAGTCCAGAAGATATCCCTGAGATATGATCTCCAACGCCCAGGGATCCTGAACATCTCTTGCCCACGCCTGGGCGAAGAAAGAAAGTCTGCCCCCCACTAGATCCGTTTCCGGATAGGGGGCCGTTCCTTCATGCTGTCTTAGGGGCAGCAGCAGGTTTTCTGGCCTGCTTGCCCTTGTTCCAGGACTGGTTAGGTTTCCAGGCCTGTCTGGAATGAGCAACAGTTCCCTCTTGTTTTGAAGCGGAGGAAGTTGATGCTGCTCCTGCCTTGAAATTTCGAAAGGCACGAAAATTAGACTGTTTGGCCTTTGATTTGGCCCTGTCCTGAGGAAGGGTATGACCCTTGCCTCCAGTAATGTCAGCAATAATTTCCTTCAAGCCAGGCCCGAATAAGGTCTGCCCCTTGAAAGGAATGTTGAGTAACTTAGACTTTGAAGTCACGTCAGCTGACCAGGATTTAAGCCATAGCGCCCTACGCGCCTGGATGGTTAGTTAGTTTAGTCAAATGAACAATGGCATCAGAAACAAATGAGTTAGCTAGCTTAAGCGTTCTAAGCTTGTCAATAATTTCCTCCAATGGAGCTGTATGGATGGCCTCTTCCAGGGCCTCAAACCAGAATGCCGCCGCAGCAGTGACAGGCGCAATGCATGCAAGGGGCTGCAAAATAAAACCTTGTTGAATAAACATTTTCTTAAGGTAACCTCTAATTTTTTATCCATTGGATCTGAAAAAGCACAACTGTCCTCAACTGGGATAGTGGTACGCTTTGCTAAAGTAGAAACTGCTCCCTCCACCTTAGGGACCGTCTGCCATAAGTCCCGTGTAGTGGCGTCTATTGGAAACATTTTTCTAAATATAGGAGGTGGGGAAAAGGGCACACCGGGTCTATCCCACTCCTTGCTAATAATTTCTGTAAGCCTTTTAGGTATAGGAAAAACGTCAGTACACACCGGCACCGCATAGTATCTATCCAGCCTACACAATTTCTCTGGAATTGCAACTGTGTTACAGTCATTCAGAGCAGCTAATACCTCCCCAAGCAATACACGGAGGTTCTCAAGCTTAAATTTAAAATTAGAAATCTCTGAATCAGGTTTCCCCGAGTCAGAGATGTCACCCACAGAATGAAGCTCTCCATCCTCATGTTCTGCATACTGTGACGCAGTATCAGACATGGCTCTTACAGCATTTGCGCGCTCTGTATCTCTCCTAACCCCAGAGCTATCGCGCTTGCCTCTTAATTCAGGCAATCTAGATAATACCTCTGACAGGGTATTATTCATGATTGCAGCCATGTCCTGCAAGGTAATCGCTATGGGCGTCCCTGATGTAATTGGCGCCATATTAGCGTGCGTCCCCTGAGCGGGAGGCGAAGGGTCTGACACGTGGGGAGAGTTAGTCGGCATAACTTCCCCCTCGACAGAACCCTCTGGTGATAATTCTTTTATAGATAAAGACTGATCTTTACTGTTTAAGGTGAAATCAATACATTTAGTACACATTCTCCTATGGGGCTCCACCATGGCTTTCAAACAAAATGAACAAGTAGGTTCCTCTGTATCAGACATGTTTAAACAGACTAGCAATGAGACTAGCAAGCTTGGAAAACACTTAAAACAAGTTTACAAGCAATATAAAAAACATTACTGCGCCTTTAAGAAACACAAATTTTGTCCAAATTTGAAATAACAGTGAAAAAAGGCAGTTACACTAACAAAATTTTTACAGTGTATGTAACAAGTCAGCAGAGCATTGCACCCACTTGCAAATGGATGATTAACCCCTTAATAACAAAAACAGAATAATAAATAAATTCTTTTTTTTTTTTTTTAAACACAGTCACTACAACTGCCACAGTCTACTGTGATTGTTACCCTCCTCAAACACGACTTTGAAGCGTTCTGAGCCCTTCAGAGATGTCTTGTATCATGCAGAGGGAAGCTGAATGTCTCTGTCAGTATTTTTATCTGCACAGAAAAGCACTAAAATAGGCCCTTCCCACTCATATTGCAACAGTGGAAAGCTTCAGGAAACTGTTTCTAGGCAAAAATCAAGCCAGTCATGTGGAAAAAACTAGGCCCCAATAAGTTTTATCACCAAACATATATAAAAAACGATTAAACATGCCAGCAAACGTTTTAAAATACACTTTTATAAGAGTATGTATCTCTATTAATAAGCCTGATACCAGTCGCTATCACTGCATTTAAGGCTTTACTTACATTACTTCGGTATCAGCAGCATTTTCTAGCAAATTCCATCCCTAGAAAAATATTTTAACTGCACATACCTTATTGTAGGAAAACCTGCACGCTATTCCCCCTCTGAAGTTGCCTCACTCCTCAGAATATGTGAGAACAGCAAAGGATCTTAGTTACTTCTGCTAAGATGATAGAAAACGCAGGCAGATTCTTCTTCCAAATACTGCCTGAGATAAACAGTACACTCCGGTACCATTTAAAAATAACAAACTTTTGATTGAAGAAATAAACTAAGTCTAAAACACCACAGTCCTCTTACGACCTCCATCTTAGTTGAGAGTTGCAAGAGAATGACTGGATATGGCAGTGAGGGGAGGAGCTATATAGCAGCTCTGCTGTGGGTGATCCTCTTGCAACTTCCTGTTGGGAAGGAGAATATCCCATAATAATGGATGATCCGTGGACTGGATACACTTAACAAGAGAAACAGTCTGGTGTTTAGATATAAATTATTTATTCTATTAAAAAGTTCACATAAAAGACATATAAGTGATACTATGACCGGTCATGTACATAAACATAAAATTTGTTTTTAAAAATGGCTGTTCACTATTTGGAGACAACTCATTTAAAAGTATATAACACTTAAAAAAGGTCTTGTTAGACTGTGCAAAGTGTTGATTTGAAAATCCTAGAGTTTATGTCCTCATAGAGGAAACCAATCTTTTAAAATCCACCTCTATTATATAAGTTCGTATGGGACTTGGTTAGTAAAAAAGTTTTTGTATGGTTCCGTATATATAACCAAATATCAGAAGTAGAGCTGCATACAATCAATTTTTGTTTTTGTTCGTCTTATATATGGTAGTCTTTTTAAAATAAAGGAATGTAATCCCTATCAACCACGCTGTAGGGCCGCTACACCTCTACAGTGCCTCTACAGTGCCTACCTACTTTTTCGAGCTGAATCCTCCATCTGGGTACGGCACAGGTGTTCAGAGCGGCTCCTAACAGCTGGTGACGTCACGGACGCTTGGTGCGTCTCAAATGTAGATCCGGTTAGAAGGAAAACTCTGCGCAGAGTATTTGGAAGTAGAAAAGATAGTTCCAACGAATCCTTTACAATCCTGGATAGTGGTGGTATAATATCACTTTGTGATTGTTAGTCTAAGTCCATTAACGCGTTTCGCCATGTACCATGGCTTTATCAAGATGGTTTAGGCTTGTACTCAGTTCCTTTATAAATGTATAGTTCCTTTGTGATTGGTCTAGGTTGGATTGTTAATCCTTTAAGGACATCCCTTATTTAAGGTGGATTTAATGAAAGGTGGATTTTTTTAATTTTCAGGTTCTTGTTTTGTATTTTGCAGAGCTGTCTCCTACTTTCATTGTATTTAGTACAATGTATAAACAATTTTCTTCTTAGAAGGATAATCTTATATATACAATTGGTTATAGTATGAAACTATAAACTGAACTGCTCAATCATATATAATATATTTTCTATAAGAAAATTCATTATAAATATGCACATTTAGGGGGGTAGTTATCAAGCCGTCTACTTTTCTGGCTTCGCCGGCCCAATACGCCCGCCTAAGCTCGCCTACCTTCGCCGCCGCGGACCTGAAAAAATACGCCTAAGTTATCAAATAAAGCTGTCAAAAAGCCGCGGGGCGATGAGCAGCAGACTGTGACAGTTATCACTCATCCGATCTCGCTGCTCTTCGGCTTTTTCCCAGCTTTATTGCTAGCCTGTCACTAAGCACTCACACTAAACTACACTGTTCTATCCCTATACCTGCGCCCCCGGAGCCCCCCGCAACTCAATAAAGTTACTAACCCCTAAACCGCCGCTCCCGGACACCGCTGCCACCTACAGTATAGCTAGTAACCCCTATCCTGCCCCCCTACACCGTCGCCCTCTATTATACAGTTATTAACCCCTATCCTGCTGATCCCGCACCTCTCCGCAACTAAATAAATAGTTTAACCCCTAAACCGCCGCTCCCTGAACACGCCGCAACCTATATTAAACCTATTAACCCCTATCCTGCCCCCCCTACACCGTCGTCACCTATAATAAATTTATTAACCCCTAATCTGCCTCCCCTACACCGTCGCCCCCTATAATAAATTTATTAACCCCTATCCTGCCCCCCACTACGCCGCCGCCACTGTAATAAAATTATTAACCCCTAAGTCTAACCCTAACCCTAACGCCCCCTAACTTAAATATTAATTAAATAAATCTAAATAATATTTCTATTATTAACTAAGTTAATCCTATTTAAAACTAAATAATTACCTATAAAATAAACCCTAATATAGCTGCAATATAAATAATAATTATATTCTAGCTATCTTAGGATTTATTTTTATTTTACAGGTACCTTTCAATTTATTTTAACTAGGTACAATAGCTATTAAATAGTAATTAACTATTTAATAGCTTACCTAGCTAAAATAAACTGAAATTTACCTGTAAAATAAATCCTAACCTAAGTTACAATTACACCTAACACTACACTATACTTTAATAAATTATTCCTATTTAAAAATAAATACTTACCTGTAAAATAAACCCTAAGATAGCTACAATATAATTAATAATTACATTGTAGCTATCTTAGGATTTATATTTATTTTACAGGTAACTTCCAATCAGCCAATCAGATTGAGCTTGCATTCTATTGGCTGATCGGATTTTTCCTACCTTAATTCCGATTGGCTGATAGAATCCTATCAGCCAATCGGAATTGAGGGGACGCCATCTTGGATGACGTCCCTTAAAGGAGCCTTCATTCGTCGTAGTCCGTCGGTGAAGAAGGAGGTTCCGCGTCGGCGGAAGGAAGATTCAAGACCCGGCTTGGAAGATGACTTCGCCCGGATAGAAGACCTCTTCAGCGCCTCTTTGAAGATGACATCGGCCGGATCGAAGACTTTTCTTCAGCGCCGCCTGGATGATGACTTCATCGGATGGAAGATTTCTTCAGCGCCGCTTGGAGGATTAACTTCTTCCGCTCCGGATGTCCACTTTGGTTCCATCGGTGGCTCGGCTGAGTGAAGACGACTAAAGGTAGGATGATCTTCAGGAGATTAGTGTTAGGTTTTTGTAAGGGGGGTTTGGGTTAGATTAGGGGTATGTGGGTGGTGGGTTTTAATGTTGGGGGGGGGTTGTATTTTTCTTTTACAGGCAAAAGAGCTGTTTTCTTTGGGGCATGCCCCCACAAAAGGCCCTTTTAAGGGCTGGTAAGGTAAAAGAGCTTTGAACTTTATTTAATTTAGAATAGGGTAGGGCATTTTTTTATTTTGGGGGGGTTTGTTATTTTATTAGGGGGCTTAGATTAGGTGTAAGTAGCTTAAAATTGTTGTAATATTTTTAACATGTTTGTAACTTATTTTCTCCAACATAGGTGTGTCCGGTCCACGGCGTCATCCTTACTTGTGGGATATTCTCTTCCCCAACAGGAAATGGCAAAGAGCCCAGCAAAGCTGGTCACATGATCCCTCCTAGGCTCCGCCTTCCCCAGTCATTCTCTTTGCCGTTGTACAGGCAACATCTCCACGGAGATGGCTTAGAGTTTTTTAGTGTTTAACTGTAGTTTTTATTATTCAATCAAGAGTTTGTTATTTTAAAATAGTGCTGGTATGTACTATTTACTCTGAAACAGAAAAGAGATGAAGATTTCTGTTTGTAAGAGGAAAATGATTTTAGCAACCGTTACTAAAATCGATGGCTGTTTCCACACAGGACTGTTGAGAGGAATTAACTTCAGTTGGGGGAACAGTGAGCAGACTTTTGCTGCTTGAGGTATGACACATTCTAACAAGACGATGTAATGCTGGAAGCTGTCATTTTCCCTATGGGATCCGGTAAGCCATTTTTATTACAGAAAGAAAAAAAGGGCTTCACAAGGGCTTTTTAAGACTGTAGACATTTTCTGGGCTAAATCGATTTATATATAAACATATTTTATACTCCATAGCCTTGAGGAATTATTTTAATCTTGGGAATTATGTAAAATAACCGGCAGGCACTGTATTGGACACCTTATTCTCTAGGGGCTTTCCCTAATCATAGGCAGAGTCTCATTTTCGCGCCTCTATTGCGCACTTGTTTTTGAGAAGCATGACATGCAGATGCATGTGTGAGGAGCTCTGATACATAGAAAAGACTTTCTGAAGGCGTCATTTGGTATCGTATTCCCCTTTGGGCTTGGTTGGGTCTCAGCAAAGCAGATACCAGGGACTGTAAAGGGGTTAAATATAAAAACGGCTCCGGTTCCGTTATTTTAAGGGTTAAAGCTTCCAAATTTGGTGTGCAATACTTTTAAGGCTTTAAGACACTGTGGTGAAATTTTGGTGAATTTTGAACAATTCCTTCATACTTTTTCGCAATTGCAGTAATAAAGTGTGTTCAGTTTAAAATTTAAAGTGACAGTAACGGTTTATTTTAAAACGTTTTTTGTACTTTGTTATCAAGTTTTTGCCTGTTTAACATGTCTGAACTACCAGATAGACTGTGTTCTGAATGTGGGGAAGCCAAGGTTCCTTCTCATTTAAATAGATGTGATTTATGTGACACAAAATTTAGAGAAAATGATGCCCAAGATGATTCCTCAAGTGAGGGGAGTAAGCATGGTACTGCATCATCCCCTCCTTCGTCTACACCAGTCTTGCCCACACAGGAGGCCCCTAGTACATCTAGCGCGCCAATACTCCTTACTATGCAACAATTAACGGCTGTAATGGATAATTCTATCAAAAACATTTTAGCCAAAATGCCCACTTATCAGCGAAAGCGCGACTGCTCTGTTTTAGAAAATACTGAAGAGCATGAGGACGCTGATGATATTGGTTCTGAAGGGCCCCTACACCAGTCTGAGGGGGCCAGGGAGGTTTTGTCTGAGGGAGAAATTTCAGATTCAGGGAAAATTTCTCAACAAGCTGAACCTGATGTGATTACATTTAAATTTAAATTGGAACATCTCCGCGCTCTGCTTAAGGAGGTGTTATCCACTCTGGATGATTGTGAGAATTTGGTCATTCCAGAGAAACTATGTAAAATGGACAAGTTCCTAGAGGTCCCGGGGCCCCCCGAAGCTTTTCCTATACCCAAGCGGGTGGCGGACATTGTAAATAAAGAATGGGAAAGGCCCGGTATACCTTTCGTCCCTCCCCCCATATTTAAAAAATTGTTTCCTATGGTCGACCCCAGAAAGGACTTATGGCAGACAGTCCCCAAGGTCGAGGGGGCGGTTTCTACTCTAAACAAACGCACCACTATACCCATAGAAGATAGTTGTGCTTTCAAAGATCCTATGGATAAAAAATTAGAAGGTTTGCTTAAAAAGATGTTTGTTCAGCAAGGCTACCTTCTACAACCAATTTCATGCATTGTTCCTGTCACTACAGCAGCGTGTTTCTGGTTCGATGAGCTAGAAAAGGCGCTCAATAATAATTCTTCTTCTTATGAGGAGATTATGGACAGAATTCATGCTCTCAAATTGGCTAATTCTTTCACCCTAGACGCCACTTTGCAATTGGCTAGGTTAGCGGCGAAAAATTCTGGTTTTGCTATTGTGGCGCGCAGAGCGCTTTGGTTAAAATCTTGGTCAGCGGATGCGTCTTCCAAGAACAAATTGCTTAACATTCCTTTCAAGGGGAAAACGCTGTTTGGCCCTGACTTGAAAGAGATTATCTCTGATATCACTGGGGGCAAGGGCCACGCCCTTCCTCAGGATAGGTCTTTCAAGGCCAAAAATAAACCTAATTTTCGTCCCTTTCGCAGAAACGGACCAGCCCCAAGTGCTACGTCCTCTAAGCAAGAGGGTAATACTTCTCAAGCCAAGCCAGCCTGGAGACCAATGCAAGGCTGGAACAAAGGAAAGCAGGCCAAGAAACCTGCCACTGCTACCAAGACAGCATGAGATGTTGGCCCCCGATCCGGGACCGGATCTGGTGGGGGGCAGACTCTCTCTCTTCGCTCAGGCTTGGGCAAGAGATGTTCTGGATCCTTGGGCACTAGAAATAGTCTCCCAAGGTTATCTTCTGGAATTCAAGGGGCTTCCCCCAAGGGGGAGGTTCCACAGGTCTCAATTGTCTTCAGACCACATAAAAAGACAGGCATTCTTACATTGTGTAGAAGACCTGTTAAAAATGGGAGTGATTCATCCTGTTCCTTTAGGAGAACAAGGGATGGGGTTCTACTCCAATCTGTTCGTAGTTCCCAAAAAAGAGGGAACATTCAGACCAATCTTAGATCTCAAGATCCTAAACAAGTTTCTCAAGGTTCCATCGTTCAAAATGGAAACCATTCGAACAATTCTTCCTTCCATCCAGGAAGGTCAATTCATGACCACGGTGGATTTAAAGGATGCGTATCTACATATTCCTATCCACAAGGAACATCATCGGTTCCTAAGGTTCGCATTCCTGGACAAGCATTACCAGTTTGTGGCACTTCCGTTCGGATTAGCCACTGCTCCAAGGATTTTCACAAAGGTACTAGGGTCCCTTCTAGCGGTGCTAAGACCAAGGGGCATTGCAGTAGTACCTTACTTGGACGACATTCTGATTCAAGCGTCGTCCCTTCCTCAAGCAAAGGCTCACACGGACATTGTCCTGGCCTTTCTCAGATCTCACGGGTGGAAAGTGAACGTAGAAAAAAGTTCTCTATCTCCGTCAACAAGGATTCCCTTCTTGGGAACAATAATAGACTCCTTAGAAATGAGGATTTTTCTGACAGAGGCCAGAAAATCAAAACTTCTAAACTCTTGTCAAATACTTCATTCTGTTCCTCTTCCTTCCATAGCGCAGTGCATGGAAGTAATAGGTTTGATGGTAGCGGCAATGGACATAGTTCCTTTTGCGCGAATTCATCTAAGACCATTACAACTGTGCATGCTCAGTCAGTGGAATGGGGACTATACAGACTTGTCTCCGACGATACAAGTAGATCAGAGGACCAGAGATTCACTCCGTTGGTGGCTGTCCCTGGACAACCTGTCACAGGGGATGAGCTTCCGCAGACCAGAGTGGGTCATTGTCACGACCGACGCCAGTCTGGTGGGCTGGGGCGCGGTCTGGGGACCCCTGAAAGCTCAGGGTCTTTGGTCTCGGGAAGAATCTCTTCTCCCGATAAATATTCTGGAACTGAGAGCGATATTCAATGCTCTCAAGGCTTGGCCTCAGCTAGCAAAGGCCAAGTTCATACGGTTTCAATCAGACAACATGACGACTGTTGCGTACATCAACCATCAGGGGGGAACAAGGAGTTCCCTGGCGATGGAAGAAGTGACCAAAATCATTCAATGGGCGGAGACTCACTCCTGCCACTTGTCTGCAATCCACATCCCAGGAGTGGAAAATTGGGAAGCGGATTTTCTGAGTCGTCAGACATTTCATCCGGGGGATTGGGAACTCCATCCGGAAATCTTTGCCCAAATTACTCAATTGTGGGGCATTCCAGACATGGATCTGATGGCCTCTCGTCAGAACTTCAAGGTTCCTTGCTACGGGTCCAGATCCAGGGATCCCAAGGCGACTCTAGTAGATGCACTAGTAGCACCTTGGACCTTCAAACTAGCTTATGTATTCCCGCCGTTTCCTCTCATCCCCAGGCTGGTAGCCAGGATCAATCAGGAGAGGGCATCGGTGATCTTGATAGCTCCTGCGTGGCCACGCAGGACTTGGTATGCAGACCTGGTGAATATGTCATCGGCTCCACCATGGAAGCTACCTTTGAGACGAGACCTTCTTGTTCAAGGTCCGTTCGAACATCCGAATCTGGTCTCACTCCAACTGACTGCTTGGAGATTGAACGCTTGATCTTATCAAAGCGAGGGTTCTCAGATTCTGTCATTGATACTCTTGTTCAGGCCAGAAAGCCTGTAACTAGAAAAATTTACCACAAAATATGGAAAAAATATATCTGTTGGTGTGAATCTAAAGGATTCCCTTGGGACAAGGTAAAAATTCCTAAGATTCTATCCTTTCTTCAAGAAGGTTTGGAGAAAGGATTATCTGCAAGTTCCTTGAAGGGACAGATTTCTGCCTTGTCTGTGTTACTTCACAAAAAGCTGGCAGCTGTGCCAGATGTTCAAGCCTTTGTTCAGGCTCTGGTTAGAATCAAGCCTGTTTACAAACCTTTGACTCCTCCTTGGAGTCTCAATTTAGTTCTTTCAGTTCTTCAGGGGGTTCCGTTTGAACCCTTACATTCCGTTGATATTAAGTTATTATCTTGGAAAGTTTTGTTTTTGGTTGCAATTTCTTCTGCTAGAAGAGTTTCAGAATTATCTGCTCTGCAGTGTTCTCCTCCTTATCTGGTGTTCCATGCAGATAAGGTGGTTTTACGTACTAAACCTAGTTTTCTTCCGAAAGTTGTTTCTAACAAAAACATTAACCAGGAGATAGTCGTGCCTTCTTTGTGTCCGAATCCAGTTTCAAAGAAGGAACGTTTGTTGCACAATTTGGATGTTGTTCGTGCTCTAAAATTCTATTTAGATGCTACAAAGGATTTTAGACAAACATCTTCCTTGTTTGTTGTTTATTCTGGTAAAAGGAGAGGTCAAAAAGCAACTTCTACCTCTCTCTCTTTTTGGATTAAAAGCATCATCAGATTGGCTTATGAGACTGCCGGACGGCAGCCTCCTGAAAGAATCACAGCTCATTCCACTAGGGCTGTGGCTTCCACATGGGCCTTCAAGAACGAGGCTTCTGTTGATCAGATATGTAAGGCAGCGACTTGGTCTTCACTGCACACTTTTACTAAATTTTACAAGTTTGATACTTTTGCTTCTTCTGAGGCTATTTTTGGGAGAAAGGTTTTGCAAGCCGTGGTGCCTTCCATCTAGGTGACCTGATTTGCTCCCTCCCTTCATCCGTGTCCTAAAGCTTTGGTATTGGTTCCCACAAGTAAGGATGACGCCGTGGACCGGACACACCTATGTTGGAGAAAACAGAATTTATGTTTACCTGATAAATTACTTTCTCCAACGGTGTGTCCGGTCCACGGCCCGCCCTGGTTTTTTAATCAGGTCTGATAATTTATTTTCTTTAACTACAGTCACCACGGTATCATATGGTTTCTCCTATGCAAATATTCCTCCTTTACGTCAGTCGAATGACTGGGGAAGGCGGAGCCTAGGAGGGATCATGTGACCAGCTTTGCTGGGCTCTTTGCCATTTCCTGTTGGGGAAGAGAATATCCCACAAGTAAGGATGACGCCGTGGACCGGACACACCGTTGGAGAAAGTAATTTATCAGGTAAACATAAATTCTGTTTTTTTATTTTTTGTAACTTAGCTTTTTTTATTTTTTGTACTTTAGTTAGTTTATGTAATTGTATTTAATTGTAGTTATTTGTAGGTAGTTTATTTAATTAATTTAATGATAGTGTAGTATTAGGTTTAATTGTAACTTAGGTTAGGATTTATTTTACAGGTAATTTTGTATTTCTTTTAGCTAGGTAGTTATTAAATAGTTAATAACTATTTAATAACTATTCTAACTAGCTAAAATAAATACAAAGTTACCTGTAAAATAAATATAAATCCTAAGATAGCTACAATATAATTATTAATTATATTGTAGCTATCTTAGGGTTTATTTTACAGGTAAGTATTTATTTTTAAATAGGAATAATTTATTAAAGTATAGTGTAGTGTTAGGTGTAATTGAAACTTAGGTTAGGATTTATTTTACAGGTAAATTTCAGTTTATTTTAGCTAGGTAAGCTTTTCACACCAGCGAAGGGGGAGGTACTACCATACAGGGACCCCAACAAGGGAGGTATCCATCACGTCAGACGAGAGCCCCGTCCAAGTACATACCGTCATAAATCTATCTAACCACATTCTTACTAACCATGAGGAGAGGGTGCTGTCTCTTGGTCTGGGTTTTGTACCAACAGTTAATTTCAACTTGTTTAAAACAATGCTGGATTTAAACAGATTTATTCGTAATCTAACTTTACGTAAACATTTTTCAGGCACAAACGCAGACCAGGAAGCAGCAAATACTGAGGGCACATCCCAAAGAGATACTTGCCAGGAATTTGACTTCCTCGAGACATGTGATCTTATTACTCTGGAGGAGTTGGGGAGAGAGGGATTGCCAAGATTGGAGGAGGCAAACCCAGATAGGGTTAAAAGATATAAAAACCCCTCTACCTTCTACCCCATCCAGAGTAGGGGCAACATAATCGAGACCTTCTATAAGAGGGTAGAATCGGATTTGAGATATCTATCCTTGTCTCAGACTAGTCCTATGAGAAACTTGTCATTTAACGAAAGAAAAGCCCTTAAATCTTTGGAAGAAAATACGGAAGTGGTGATAAAACAGGCGGACAAGGGGGGCTCAATAGTCCTCCTCAATAGATCAGACTACATCAAAGAAGCCCTAAGACAGCTTGAAGATGTGGAAAACTATCAACATCTAAGTCAGGACCCTACCAATAGATTCCAGAGAGAACTTATGCACCTATTGGATGGAGCAGTGGAGGATGGTCTTTTAGATGAGAAAACCTTTAAATATCTTTTTTTGGAACATCCCACTGTTCCATCATTTTCCAAAGGTGCATAAGTCATTAGTAAACGTCCAAGGTAGACCCATAGTGAATGGCATAGGGTCTATGCTGGAACATCTCTCGGAGTGGCTGGATGGAGTACTCCAGCCTCTGGTCAAGTCACTCCCCAGCTATGTCAGGGACTCTAAACATGTGTTGAATTTGGTTGAAAACGTACCTTGGGAACGAGATTTTGGATGGCTCTCTGTGGATGTCGTTTCTCTTTACTCCAATATACCCCATGAATGGGGCATAAAAGCAGTGACATATTTCCTGAAAGAGAAAACGACCCACAGCGACCCGTTCATTACCTTTGTAGTAGATGTAACCCACTTCCTGTTGACTCACAACTATTTTCGGTTTGAGGGGGAGTTCTACCTGCAGAGACGTGGGACCTCTATGGGAGCAAAGTTTGCTCCCACTTACGCCAACCTATTCATGGGTTGGTGGGAGCGGTGCCACGTCTATGCGGCTGGTAACCCCTTCAGACCGAAAATTAGATTGTATATCCGTTACATAGATGACCTTCTATTTATATGGAGGGGAAACACGGAGCAAGCATGTGAATTTGTGGAATATTTGGGACAAAACGGAGTAAACCTAAAATTCACATTTGAGTTCCACAAAGACCAGGTCCATTATCTGGACCTTGAGTTGAGGGGCTGCTCTCTGGGTAAGGTTTCCTCACAAGTGTATAGGAAGCCTATCTCAGGGAATAGCCTATTACACGCAAGAAGCTGCCATCCGAAACACATGCCGTATTCTGTGGCAAAGGGCCAATTTGTGCGTATTAAACGCAACTGTACTTTACCCCAAACTTATGCCACTCATGCAGATGATTTGGAAAAACGCCTGCAACAGAGAGGATACTGTAAAAAAATAATTAAAAGAGCCAGAAATGAAGTAAACAATATGCCTCGGGAAACCCTTTTAAGGGATAAACCCATCTCTAAGAAAAATACAGACAACACATTAACTTTTGTGACAGATTACTCAGCCCAGTACACACAGATTTGTGGTATTATCCGCAACCATTTTAAACTACTAGTGGCTGATGATGCCCTCACAGAAACGGCTAAAAGAGGGTGTAGGTTTTCTTATAGAAGAAATAAATCTATAGGTAACCTAGTGTCCCCTTCTCAATTAAAAAGTTCTAGACCGGAGATGGGAGCCGCTTCCTCCTGGCTAACCCATAGAGGAACGTATAGGTGCGGGTATTTACAATGCAAGGCATGTGAGCATGTACAGGTTGGTACCTCATTCACTTCAGCAGTGACTGGGGAAACCTTCGATATTTCCTCTTGTGTCAATTGCAGATCTACGTATTGCATCTATCTTCTGTGGTGCACATTGTGCAATCTGCAATATGTAGGTTTGACCACTAGGGACGTCCGCTCCAGGATACGCGAACATTTGTCCACAATTAGAATAGGTAAGAGTAGTACTACATTGGTAACTCACTTTGTACAAAAGCACGACAAAGATTGTCATTCCCTCAAATGGATGATTATTGAAAAGGTACAACATCAAAAGAGGGGAGGCAACCGCTTTGACGTCCTGTCAAGGCAAGAGATGTACTGGATATTTAGGCTCCAAACCAAGAGACCTTGGGGCCTAAACTCAGAATACGATTTCATTAACTATTGGAAGTGAGGAACTAACTCGGTCCCACATTTTACCTATGGGCCCCTAAATCATTCACAGTATAGCTAATCATGTAACTCTTTGCTTTCCCTCAGTAATCACATACTATTCTAGCCTGTAGGGACCAAATAAATAGGTATTAGTTCTACCTGACCATATATGTTTAACTAATTTCATTAAGTCCTTAAACTATCCTCTAGTCATAGGCTCATTACAAACACTAAGACAAATCTAGTACATAGGGACCTTGACAATATACACCAGTTTCACTAATAAGTACAACTAATTAACCATATCTAGCTTTTCACGCTGGCCTCTTGTCTTAGGCTCATTACTATATATTTGTAATCAACTACTTTCACTTTAGCTATCTAGTCTATAGGTCCTAAGGCTTTTCAGAGATTAATTTATGAGTACTTAATTGAAGTTATTTATTTTAGATACTCAACCCGTTCTCTAGTCATAGGCTCATTCACACTTTCTATTGGATTTGCTTGATGCTACTTCCCTCTAAAAGATATATTGAAGAACAGGGAAGGGTCACTATATACGCAAATGGTCTAAACCATTTCTATCGTTTTAACACCATCTAGGGTTATGAATATTTGATTAGCGCCTCTAGTCATGGGCTCATTTTATCTTTTTGTCACTTTTTCACCGTCATAGGTTGAATATGGTAATATACCCCGTACCTATCAATGGGTATATTGGAACAGTAGAATTATATAATAATATTTCCTCTTTTTAGACTAAATAAGCCTAATATGGTTATAACCTTGAAGTATGCATTGTTACATTTATTCCTTATACACATTTATAGTTGAGCCGGTCCTGTGTTAATATTATGTCATTTATATAAGCTATTTAAGCTCTCTCACCCCCATTTGGCCATTTAATGGTACTACCTTAGTATTTAAATATAGCTATGTTTACTATACAGTAAGGTGCTGTAGATGCTTGGGGCACTGTACCTTTAAATTTCAATTAGATGGCCAACCAATAGAAATAGAGCACTGGGTATTTAAATCAGTGCATTCTTAGTAGTTTTATGGACTATGAGTACGGCTCTCCTAGCCGAAACGCGTTAGTCTGTTTTGTCTGGGGGTTCCCCCACATTGCTCTTGTTGTATACTATTTTTAATGGAATACCAATAAAATAAGATTTTTTATTTATTTTTGGTGCCTGGCATGTTTTTCTGCTTTTTTCTGATAAGCTATTAAATAGTTAATAACTATTTAATAGCTATTGTACCTAGTTAAAATAAATTGAAAGGTACCTGTAAAATAAAAATAAATCCTAAGATAGCTAGAATATAATTATTATTTATATTGTAGCTATATTAGGGTTTATTTTATAGGTAAGTATTTAGTTTTAAATAGGATTCATTTAGTTAATAAGAGTTAATTTATTTAGATTTATTTAATTAATATTTAAGTTAGGGGGGCGTTAGGGTTAGACTTAGGTTTAGGGGTTAATAATTTTATTACAGTGGCGGCGGCGTAGTGGGGGGCAGGATAGGGGTTAATAAATTTATTATAGGTGGCGACGGTGTAGGGGGGGCAGGATAGGGGTTAATACATTTAATATAGGTTGCGGCGGGTTCAGGGAGCGGCGGTTTAGGGGTTAATACATTTATTATAGTTGCGGTGGGCTCCGGGAGCGGCGGTTTAGGGGTTAATATGTATAGAGTAGCTTGCGGTGGGCTCCGGGAGCGGCGGTTTAGGGGGTAATAACTTTATTTAGTTGCGGCGGTGTAGGGGGGACAGATTAGTGGTGTTTAGACTCGGGGTACATGTTAGGGTGTTAGGTGTAGACAGCTCCCATAGGAATGAATGGGATGTCTGTCAGCAGCGAACTTGTACTTTCGCTATGGTCAGACTCCCATTGATTCCTATGGGATCCGCCGCCTCCAGGGGTGGCGGTTTGAAAACCAGGTACGCTGGGCCGTAAAAGTGCCGAGCGTACCTGCTAGTTTTTTGATAACTAGCAAAAGTAGTGAGAATGTGCCGCACTTGTGTGCGGAACATCTGGAGTGACGTAAGAATCGATCTGTGTTGGACTGAGTCCGGCGGATCAAAGCTTACGTCACAAAATTCTACTTTTGCCGGTCTCGAACCTTTGATAACTAAGGCGTATCAGCCTCGCCACAAATACGCTGCGGAATTCCAGCGTATTTGAGGTTGACGGCTTGATAACTAGGCCCCATTATAGGCACATCTTTTATGAATATTTTGTTTAAAACATTTAAAATGAGGCTAATTGAATATAAACATATCAAATATAGGCAGCTGAAATCCCTTATATTTATCTTCGGTAGAGCACTAAAAGGTTTCTATTAGTATTAACAAAAAGTGTGTGCGAGTTAAAAATTATACAACTATATTGTTGTTAAACTGTTATTAACCCTATATATAAATACTTTATAATAGGTCCTATAATGCCCAGATATAGAGTTAAGGAATTTCTTAAATAATGTCTGTTTATAGAAGAGGACAGAGAAATATAGTTAAAATCTATATCTCTAACTTAAAGATAATAATATCTGTATGACTAAAACATGTATAACACATTGGTTCAGTTATTTACTGTTGTTATGTAAATGCAAATATTACATCATATTTCTGGTTATGCTTGTGAGGTTTCATTAATATAAATTCTGTTTATTAAAATACATTCCTCTAAAAAAACTATTGTCTATGCTTGATAGATGAATAGATGATCATCAGTAAAAAATCAATATAAATATTCAAGGAAGATGTTTTTTATTATTTTAATGTTCAGGATACAATAAGATCTTAATGTATTGTGTAGTATAGTCTTACACTTTCACATTTGGCTTATCTAAATATATACAGGAGCTAATATTTAGTTGGAGATTACAAGATCAACAGTCTAGAATGAATGGGTTTAAATCTAGTTCCGAATTTAATCCTTGTGGGAATAATGTTTGAAGTTCAAAAATAAACTCTGCTTCTTTCCTAAGGAGTAGTTGGTCAAAATTTCCTCCCCTCCAAGGTTTGGCGATCTTGCAAATGCCCCAATATTTGAGGTAATTTATATTATTATGATGTATTGTCCTGAAATGCTCATATAGCCTAGTGTCTTGATCCCCTTTCTTGATAAGGTTGAGGTGTTCCCTAATTCTTGTGCGTAAAACTCTAGAGGTCTCTCCCAAATATTGTTTGCCACAAGTGCACTGGATCAGGTATATGATGCCTTTATCACTGCATCTGATGGTGTCTCTAATAGTATATTTCTTACCTGTATTTGAGGATGTGTATTCTTTACATTTGGTGCTATGTTGACAAGCTTTACAGCTGTAACATGGGTAGTATCCCCTTAATTTTCTTCCCATCAAATCTCTCTCTTTTATCTGATTGTTCTTTTTCTTAAAATCACTGGGTGCAAGAATATTTTTAATGTTAGTTGCTTTTCTGAAAACAATACTAGGGTATTCAGAAATGCTGTTTCCTAAAATTGGATCAGATTTGATCAGATGCCAGTGTTTGTTTAAAATTCTAGTTAGGTGTTTATGATGACAATTATAATTGGTAATTAATGGTACTTTAAGAATTTCATTGGTTTTGTTCTCAACTTTTGGACTTTTAGAGAGTATGTTTTGTCTGTCCATATTTCTAACTTTAATAATGTCGTTTTTCAAAATATCCTGATCATATCCCTTTTCTAAGAACCGATCTTCTAAGGTCTTAACTTGTGTATCATAATCAGAAAGTCTGGAGCAGTTACGTCTAATCCTGAGGAACTGACCCTTAGGAATGTTGTCTATCCACCTCTTCAAATGACAACTATGTATGGGAATAAAATTGTTGGCATCCGTTGTTTTGAAATGATTCTTAGTTGTTAGTTCCCCTTGTTCTATATATATGTCCAAATCTAGGAACGTTATTTGTTGTCTGCTTATTGTATATGTAAATTTCAAGTTTAGGTCATTAAGGTTCATATCTTCAAAAAAAGTAATAAGGCTATCTTCACTCCCCTTCCACACTATTAGGATATCATCAATGTATCTTTTGAATAGCACGAGGTTTGCTCCCAACTCATGCTCCTGTGTAAAATGGTATTCCCATTTACCCATAAATAGATTGGCATAGCTGGGAGCAAACCTCGTGCCCATTGCGGTACCCTGTATTTGGAGATATATATCATCATTAAAGGCGAAAACATTGTTTTCCAATATAAATTCAATACTGTTCAATATAAACTGTTTATGTTTCAATTGTATACTGTTCTCACTTTTCAGGAACCAGTCTATAGCTGCAATACCCTTGTCGTGTTTGATACTAGTGTATAGCGAACTTACGTTGCTGGTTGCTAAAATATAATCGTCCTGCCAATTCAGATTTTCTGTGTTGTGTGTTTCTGTTTGTGTGTGTGTGTGTGTGTGGCTTTTAATGTTTCTGTGAGTGCTTGTGTGGCTTTGAATGTTTCTGTGAGTGTGTGCGCACCTTTGAATGTTTGTGTCTGTTCTGTGAGCGTGTGTGCCTTTTGAATGTTTCTGTTTGTGTGTGTGCCTTTTGAATGTTTATGTTTGTGTGAGTCTGTGAATGTGTGCCTTTTTGAATGTTTCTCTTTGTGTGTGTGCTTTTTGAATGTTTATGTTTGTGTGTGTCTGTGAATGTGTGCCTTTTGAATGTTTCTCTTTGTGTGTGTGTGCCTTTGAATGTTTCTGTGTGTGTCTGTGAATGTGTGCTTTTGAATGTTTCTGTTTGTGTGTGTCTGCGAGTGTGTGTGCCTTTGAATGTTTTTGTGTGTGTGTGCCTTTGAATGTTTCTGTGTGTCTGTGAGTGTGTGTGCCTTTGAATGTTTTTGTTTTTGTTTGTCTGTGAGTGTGTGTGCCTTTGAATGTTTTTGTGTGCCTGAGTGTTTTTGCAGATTTACCTGCGTATATCTGGCTCTGATACTAGCTAGTACCTCACCAGCCACTGACCTCACCTCGCATACTATATATATATAATATATATAATGTAAAATTGCAACCTCCAGTAAATAGATCTTCAGAGGAAGCTTGGGATGGAAAATCTACATATAATACAGTTGTATTTCACACTACAAGAACACGTTAAACTTAAGCACTCAAGCAGATTTGCAGACACCTAACTTTCTCATCATTTTTTTTAAACTGTGTGTATTATATTAGATAAATACAATACACACCCATTTAAATATGTTTTCATTGTTATGCATGACAAAGGCTGAAGCTTTTTCCAAATGAGTTCATGCAGTGGTGTAGTTAGGTTTTTTACTGCCCTAGGCACTCAAAATTCTACTCTCCCCCCCCAAGTTTTAGGCCTTTTATAGACATATAATTTTTTTTTTTTTTTGGCTTTCCAAAATTAAAATGAGAAAGGGAGGGAGAGAAGGAGGGAGATATGGCAGATGAGAAGAGGAAATAACCAATGCAGTCAGAGTCAAGGAGGTGCTTCTCTATACGATACCAGTGGCTGATGGATTTAACCCCTTGCAACAGTAATCCTTAGTGTAAAAGTCAAACAGTAACAGCAGATTCTGCCTTATACATTCTACTGCCTAAAATGCTCTATCACAAGGTTATATTATTTTTTTGAAAATAAACTTACTATAAACACACACATTTTTATATTTACGCTTTCTGAGTCACCAGCTCCTACTGAGCATGTGCAAGAAGTCGCAAAATATACGTATATGCATTAGTGATTGGTTGATAGATGCCTGTCACATTATACAGGGGAGTGGAAATAGACATAACTTCAAAATTCAAAAGATAAAAACAAAGCGCTAAAAAAGCACAAAGGGTTAATACCTATAAGACAGTTCAATTTAAACACTTAATAATAAATTAATATACAATATTTATTCCATCTTTGTTGTCAATTAGAGGACTTCTTCTCATTACAATGCATATAAAATGATAATAAAACAATGTTGTAAAAAGATATACTAGTAGTTGACAGCCTCTAAGTTAATATTGGGTTGTGTAAGAATATATATATATATATATATATATATATATATATATATATATATATATATATATATATATACTGTATATATATATATATATATATATATATATATATACCACCTTAAATACTAAAATGTTCACTTCCTTGCAAAACTGGATTGCTGAAAAAAATGAATGTATACTCTGAGTAAAATTGCAATCTACTTAAAACAGTTTAGTACATCAGTCTTATAGCGTTACTTTTATATCCCAACTTTCAGTGTTGCTGTGCTCTTAATTATCTTACCGTTATAACAGCCTTTGATAATTGGTGGCGATACCAATAACCAGTACCTCCCATGATTGGTTCAGTGCTAGCGGCAAATTCACTGTCGGTCTGGAGTGTTCACTGATCCTACACCCCCTCTCGCAATGTAAAATATTTGCACGCTTCTTCCGTGGGATACTGGGCTTCTTCCAGTTTCATTGTGTCATAAAATGATCGCGGAAGAAGCCCAGTAATGGAGATCAGTATAACTTGAGGGGCGTGTAAAAGAGCTGTAGTTCTATGCACACCAGATTATGCCCCCAGAGTAAGACAAAGTACACACGCTCCGGTATTAGAAGTACAAGCCGGCACAGAGGCTTCAAAAATTGCAGCCCCCCCCCTCCAAGCTGACGCTCTAGGCACGTGCCTAGTTTGCCTAGGCAGTAATATGCCCCTGAGTTCATGGGATATACACAGTATGCTGAAAATTGCATGGGAAGGGTCCATAGCCCATTTTCACAATACTGTGCTTATCCCATGAACTTATTTGGAAAAATGTCAGCCACTGATGTATACACACATATATTAAAGGGATATGAAACCCAATTTCTTTCCTAAGATATGGTGAGTCCACGGCTTCATCAATTACTGTTGGGAATACCACTCCTGGCCAGCAGGAGGAGGCAAAGAGCACCACAGTCAAAAGTATCACTTCCCTTCCCACAACCCCCAGTCATTCTCTTTGTCTTCGGTGCAAGGAGGAGCTGAAGTTTTGGTGTCGGAAGAAGATTGGATTAATTTCACTTCAATCAAGATTTTATTATTTTGAAAGCCAGAGTAGGTTTACTCTGACCTTTCCTTTCAAGATGGGGTCAAGCCTTACTCCACGTTAGTCTCTTAAGTAGGGCAGTGGTGGCTTTTAAGCAGTTAGGAACTTATAAGGTGGGCCTTGTTGCGTTTTCCTAACATATTTGCTGCCCATGGTATAGAAAGCCAGAGTAAGTTTACTCTGTTCTTTCTTTTTTCTACAGGCCTCTGTGAGGAGCGGCGTCCTCTCACGCTGTGTAGGCTGTCCTCCTGCCGGACGGCTAGATGCAGGTAAGTGCTGTGTCTTCTATGTATGGGGACTTGCACTTTTGAGATCAAGCTGCAATATTATTTGGGACATGTATATCCTTGGGAAGGATATTAGAGGCAGGATGCAGGCACTTCTGGTGACCAATAGCAAGACTAAGGGTTAATACCTTCTGTATATAGTATTCCCTAATTTATTGACTTTTATTATGGCTCACATCTAGAGGCTCTTTAGGGGTTAATTAATCCTCTAATTTCCTATGCCTTTTATATTGCTCATTTTATTTAATGGGGAGTGCTTTCTGTCTATGTACTAGCCTGTTGCTAGTGTCGTTAACGGTGCAGCGCCATTTTGGAAGGGGTGCTAACATGCTTTTTGTCTAACTTCTTTCGGCTCACAGAATGAAGCGTGATGTTTGTATACTAAGATGCGCGCTTCATTTCTGTGCCAACTCTGTGTCCCGCCTTCTTTTTGATTTGGAGAAGAGCCATTTCAGGCTCTAACTGAGGCAGGCTTGCGAACACGCCCCCTTTTCTTCGGTTAGACCGGAGCGGCTGCATCAGTGCTTCATTTTGGTTGTTAGCCTGTATGTTAAGAGACAAACGCCTAGATTACGAGTCTTGCGTTAGGGTTAAAAAGCAGCGTTGAGAGGTCCCAACGCTGCATTTTAATGCCTGCTGGTATTACGAGTCCTGCAGGTACATGTGTACCGCTCACTTTTTTGGCGCGACTCGAACATACCCCAAATCCATTTACGTCAATTGCGTATCCTATCTTTTCAATGGGATTTTCCTAACGCCGGTATTACAAATCTTTCTCAAAGTGAGAAAAGACTCTTTCCGCATTTGAAAGTCAGTAGTTAAGATTTTTTTTGGGCTAACGCCGTAGTATAAGACTCTTAACTAAAGTGCTAAAAAGTACACTAACACCCATAAATTACCTATTAACCCCTAAACCGAGGCCCCCCCACATTGCAAACACTTAAATAAATTTTTTTACCCCTAATCTGCCGAACTGGACATCGCCACCACTATAATAAACATATTAACCCCTAAACCGCCGCACTCCCGCCTCGCAAACACAAGTTAAATATTATTAACTCTAATACTTGGTTTTACTTACCTGTTTTACTTGTTTTAATGTATGCTCTTGATAAAGACGTGTAATACGTTGAAACGCGTTGAGCAAATAAAACCTTTTATCCTTTGTTGAAAGATTATCAAGATCTTGTTTTGCTGCGCTGAGCTGGAATCTCCTTATTTATGGAGTAAGTTACTACATTTTTTTCAATTATACACTGGATACTTTTGTCATTTGGGTCTCTATTCATTTATAGTCCACTTTTGGATAAACCTGAAAATTCAGTATTTGACTCCAGGAACCTGTGGACTCTTGCCATCTGACGCTACGTTCCCTTTCAGCTGTAAATATTCATCTTATGGAGTGAGTATACTGCACCCATATTAATTGACTTCAATATATGCATCAAGCCTTTTTTCTCTTCACTTACTATAGAAAATCATTCAATAGACCAGCGCCATCTACTACTACTATCTATCTTTACACAGTCACAAGGAAGAGACTGCAAGAAGGCTACGGTCTTACTTAAAGGAGAGTATCAGTTCTTAGTTCATTTGTACAGAATATTGTGTGTTTTTTTTCCATCTTGCACCTCTGTATATTGTTTTCCTTTTTAAATATTATTAACCTCTAATCTGCCGTCCCTAACATCGCCAACACTATACTAAATGTATTAACCCCTAAACCTAAGTCTAACCCTAACCCTAACTTAAATATAATTTAAATAAATCTAAAGAAAATTACTATTAACTACATTATTCCTATTTAAAACTAAATACTTAGATATAAAATAAACCCTAAGCTAGCTACAATATAACTAATAATTACATTGTAGCTATCTCAGGGTTTATTTTTATTTTACAGGCAACTTTGTATTTATTTTAACTAGGTACAATAGTTATTAAATAGTTATGAACTATTTAATAACTACCTAGCTAAAATAAATACAAATTTACCTGTAAAATAAAACCTAACCTAAGTTACAATTACACCTAACACTACACTATAATTAAATTAATTCCCTAAATTAACTACAATTAATTACAATTAAATAAAATAAACTAAATTACGAAAAAAACAAAACACTAAATTACAGAAAATAATAAAATAATTGCAAGTTTTTTAAACTAATTACACCTAATCTAATCCCCCTAATAAAAAACCCCCCAAAATAATAAAAATCCCTACCCTATACTAAATTACAAATATCCCTTAAAAGGGCTTTTTGCGAGTCATTGCCACAAAGTAATCAGCTCTTTTACCTGTAAAAAAAAATACAATACCCCCCTCAACATTAAAACCCACCACCCACACAACCAACCATACTCTAAAACCCACCCAATCCCCCCTTAATAAAACCTAACACTAACCCCTTGAAGATAACCCTACCTTGAGATGTCTTCACCAAACCGGGCAGAAGTGGTCCTCCAGGCGGGCAGAAATCTTCATCCAAGCCGGGAGGAAGAGGTCCTCCAGACGGGCAGAAGTCTTCATCCAGGCGGCATCTTCTATCTTCATCCATCCGGAGCGGAGCGGGTCCATCTTCAAGACATCTGACGCGGAGCATCCTCTTCTTTCTTGATCCGACGACTAAATGACGGTACCTTTAAGTGACGTCATCCAAGATGGCGTCCCTTCAATTCCGATTGGCTGTTAGAATTCTATCAGCCAATCAAAATTAAGGTAGAAAAAATCCTATTGGCTGATGCAATCAGCCAATAGGATTGAAGTTCAATTCTATTGGCTGATCCAATCAGCCAATAGGATTGAGCTTGCATTCTATTGGCTGATTGGAACAGCCAATAGAATGCAAGCTCAATCCTATTGGCTGATTGCATCAGCCAATAGGATTTTTTCTACCTTAATTTCGATTGGCTGATAGAATTCTATCAGCCAATTGGAATTGAAGGGACGCCATCTTGGATGACGTCACTTAAATGTACTGTCATTTAGCCGTCGGATCAAGAAAGAAGAGGATGCTCCGCGTCGGATGTCTTGAAAATGGACCCGCTCCGGATGGATGAAGATAGAAGATGCCTTCTGGATGAAGACTTCTGCCCGTCTGGAGGACCTCTTCTTCCCGGCTTAGATGAAGATTTCTGCCCATCTGGAGGACCACTTCTGCCCAGTTGGGTGAAGACGTCTTAAGGTAGGGTGATCTTCAAGGGGTTAGTGTTAGGTTTTATTAAGGGGGGATTGGGTGGGTTTTAGAGTAGGGTTGGGTGTGTGGGTGATGGGTTTTAATGTTGGGGGGGTATTGTATTTTTTTTTACAGGTAAAAGAGCTGATTACTTTGGGGAAATGCCCCGCAAAAAGCCCTTTTAAGGGCTATTTGTAATTTAGTATAGGGTAGGGATTTTTATTATTTTGGGGGGCTTTTTTTATTAGGGGAATTAGATTAGGTGTAATTAGTTTAAAAAACTTGTAATTATTTTATTTTCTGTAATTTAGTGGGGGGCTTTTCCGTAATTTAGATAATTGTATTTAATTGTAGTTAGTTTAGGTAATTAATTTAATTATAGTGTAGTGTTAGGTGTAATTGTAACTTATTTTACAGGTAAATTTGTATTTATTTTAACTAGGTAGCTATTAAATAGTTAATAACTATTTAATAAATATTGTACCTAGTTAAAATAAATACAAACTTGCCTGTAAAATAAAAATAAAGCCTAAGCTAGATACAATGTAACTATTAGTTATATTGTAGCTAGCTTAGGGTTTATTTTATAGGTAAGTATTTAGTTTTAAATAGGAATAATTTAGTTAATTAAAGTTATTTTATTTAGATTATTTTAAATGATATTTAAGTTAGGGGGTGTTAGGGTTAGACTTAGGTTTAGAGGTTAATATATTTATTATAGTGGCGGCGTCGTTGGCGGCGGCAGATTAGGCGTTAATAAGTGTAGGTAGGTTGCGTCGACATTGGGGGCGGCAGATTAGGGGTTAATAAAAATAATGTAGGGTTCGGCGATGTTGGGGCAGCAGATTAGAGGTTAATAAGTATAATGTAGGTGGCGGCGGTGTCCGGAGCGGAAGATTAGGGGTTAATAATATAAAGCAGGTGTCGGCGATATCGGGGTCAGCAGATTAGGGGTTAATAAGTGTAAGATTAGGGGTGTTTAGACTCAGGGTTCATGTTAGGGTGTTCATGTAAGATGTAGAAATAAAAGTATTTTCCCATAGGAATCAATGGGGCTGCGTTAGAAGCTGAACTCTGCTTTTTTGCAGGTTTTAGGGTTTTTTTCAGCCGGCTCTGCCCCATTGATTCCTATGGGGAAATCGTGCACGAGCACGTTTAGCCAGCTCACCGCTACCGTAAGCAGCGCTGGTATTGAGGTGAGATGTGGAGCTAAATTTTGCTCTACGCTCACTTTTCTGCGGCTAACGCCGGGTTTCTAAAAACCCGTAATACCAGCGTTGTCTGTAGGTGAGCGATGAGCATAAACTGCTCATTAGCACCGCACAGCTTACCGACAAAAACTCATAATCTAGCCGATAGTTTCCTAATGGAGTTGTGTTTCTCATTTTATGCTTAGTTTACTAGCAAAAAAACGTTATTTGGATTCCATAGAGGAGAACTTATAAATAAATTATTTTATTTCTTAGAAGCTCATCGTTTTATTTGGCAATGTATATATAAGCATATAAAGCATTATACATTTGCATTATATTTTAGCAGTTAAACACTGTAGCTTAGTATATTCCTGTATTCATTTGCTTTGCTTTATAATAAAGTGAGCTTTGTTTATTAGAGACATTCAATGTTTATGTACTTTAAATCTTTTAGTTAAGGATTTACTAAATATCATATTTTTTTTATAAGTAATTTGGAAAGATAAATTTGTTGGAGCTTTTCGCTTCTAAGAATAATTTTAGACAAATTAAGACGTCTATGCTTTTTCTGTACCGTTTGCTTAGCAAAAACTTAAAACTTATCTCTCCCAGGACGATGCTGGTCAGGCAATGCCAGAGCTTTCTCCTTAAACGTCCCAAGCCTTTATGGCGTCACATGCAGTGCCCTGCGGTTCCTCTTAATCTCCTGGAGGAGTGTATTTGCCTACAGAGTTTGCAGCTCAGGTATCCTCTGAGGTATCTGCGGCTTTATCTGTTTTTTCCTTACCTACAGGGAATGTGGAAGAGGCCATTTAGAGTTTCGAAAGTAAGGTTTCTGCTATGCAGGTTGTTGTTATGTTTAAGTATGAACTAGTACCCTTGTTCTTGCAGGACCACTCAGTCTCACACCTTACCTCGGGTTCACTAAGATCTAACTTGTGTGAACCCTGTTATGCTCATAGATCTGAGGGTCACTACTGTAGGATACAGTGTGAAGATGGTATACAAGAGGAATGGAATGAGCTAAACAACAATATAGTATGGTAATGTAGGATAACTCGAATTCCAGAGTTTAGAGAGAAACTTATTCACTTCCAAAATAGTTGCAGACTCGCATCACACACATATAAAATATTTACATAGCTTGCACACACACACACACTTTAGTTAGAGTTGTGCAAGGTAGGTTCATTGGTTATTTACAACCGGATACAAGATTTGCAGTTGTGAGTAGTTGCTGGGTTAAAGTCAGTTTAAGCACAAAAAGTACATCAGTGGTTAATGCAAAAGGGAGCAGTACCTTGAAGCATAATGTTAGATATGGCAAAAGTCACTGTGCAAGTCAATGAAATGAATCACAAGCGGAAGAGTTGATGTAACAGTTAGTACATGAAATAAACTGGTTAATAGCTTAGTATGGCAGGTAAACTTGATTACTTGATTACTTGAGGCAAGCAGCAACAAATGACATGAGAGGCAAGATATCCTTATTTGTATATTGGTAATACAGACCGGTAATCCTGATGGTAGTATATACAAACCGACTTCCCAAATAGTATCCTCAGCGTGGAGCAAAAGCAGAGTTACCGGAGAAGTAATGCAGACAGCGTGTGCAGAGATTCAGTGAGAGTGTGTGGCGGCTGCGGTTTCACCTAGAGACAAGTCGGGCGTGACGTCACACGCCAACGGACCAGCATGCGAGTGAGCAGGAAGCAAGCAGCAGCGAGAGAGACAGGAACAGAGATGAGGTGCTGCAATACCGCAAGTCTTGAGTAACAGAAATTAGTATCAGTAGCAGGGAATCCCAACTTAGACAGGAGGGAATGGCTGGGTGTGTAGCGTTCAGGAACAGTGAGTGACTGAACAAATTACCAAGCAACGTTCAACACTAGGTGGAGCCTTAAATAGCAGTATGGTAATTAGTAGTTAAAGGTACAGAATGGTAAAACCCTGACAGTTGTTCTCTCTCCTAAGTCTGGTGAGGAAGATTGGCTAGTAGTTTCTGAGGGAACATCTCAGATTTGAACAGTATAATTCCTTCATCTGATGCTGAAGTCATCTCCTTCAGATGTATGCTTGCACACCTTGTGTACTGTTATAGGAGGTTTTAGCTACTTGGACGACATTGATACCCCTGTCGTCGTCAACCCTTGGAATTTTTGTAAACTTGATAATTTCTATGATGTTCCTTCCTTTGTGGAAATTTTTCTAGACGTGCTATAGATATTGTCACAGGTGTAGGAGAATCTAGGGATACCTTTCTCCCTGTCTCCCATCCTTTAAAGGATTTTCCTGTTGCTGACGCCATTAAAATGCATGGCGCCTTAAGAAGAAGGAAGCTTTTATACTATGGCTCAGAGAACTTTGATCCCTATGGAGGGTGGCTGCTCCTTTCCGGATCCATGGCTAAGAAGCTGGAGGTTTAATTGTTCATTTAGAGCAATGTCTTGTCTTATTAGTCTTGCTGTACTAGCCGCCGGGCATTGTGGTTTAAATCTTGGTCAGCTGAGAAGCCAACCTGTGGCTTAGTGGTACAGTCTAGGCTTTATAGTTATGAAGTTGCAGGTTCAATATTTTATGTTTCCTCCAAATCCACGCTTCTGGTGTCTCCTTTTAAGGATGAGACCTTGTTTGGACTTGGTCTAGCAGAATTATCCTCTGACTTTACGGGTAAAAAAGATTTTTCTACCACACGTCAAGAGAGTAAGACTAGAGGAAAGTTTTCCTTTTCCTCTTCTACAGGGTCAGTCATGCCTTTTTGAGTCCAGTCTAAGATTTCCTCCCAGAGAGTATCTTTAATCCAGGTATGATGGGAGACATTCCCTGAACTGGGTTTAGGGCCTTCCTCTCTGGGAGTGATAGTTCCAGTCCCAGTTTGGGAATGGGATCCAAGTATTTACCTCAAGTAACTCAGGTTCTGACCTTCAAAGTAATATCCTTTCTCATTTGGTTGAAGAGGGCCTGTTCATAACGAACATAGACCTGAAGGATTTATTGTTCCCTTGATTCGGGATCTTCTCAAGTTTCTGAGATTCGTCAACCTAGACAGACTTTTAGGTCTTGGGGTATTGCAAGGGTGTTTTTCTGAACAATATATGGTTCAGGTGTCATCCTTCAAGCAAACTCTTTTTTAAGAGATCTTGTTCCATCTACTTTCCCATGGATGGGAAATTAATCTGGAGAAGAGTTCCCTTGTCCAATCTACAAGGGTGATTTATTTGGGTCTACTGCCACAATACCCTGAATGCACCCAATTCCGTCTGATCTCGGCAGTTAAGCAGGGCCAGGCCTGGTCAGTACCTGGATGGGAGATCGAGAACACCAGGTGCGGTAGGCTTGGACCTTAATTGATTCTCTATTTAATTGATTCTCTATTTAGGAGAAGATGTCTAATAGGGGTCAGATAATCAAGGATTTATTCCTTTTCCTCTCTCTGCAGTCTACTGTCTGGCCAACAGCAAGCTCTAGTGGCTCGGTGGATAGCTTAGCCATCTTGCAACCAGGAGGTTGGGAGTTTGGATCTAGCTGCAGTGGATCTTCCTTCACTTTTCGGTGACTCAATGTATAGTGGGACTTGGTCTGATGGTTTCAATGGACATCATTCCCTTTGCTTTTTTTCATAAAAGGGAGAACATTTGGATCTGTCTCAGAGGATATATCAGTTGATAAGAGACTCTCTCCCATAGTGGTTTTTCAGGAGTATCTATCTCAGGGTGCATGCTTCTGGAGACATTCCTGGGTAATATGACCATGGTCACCAACCAGCTGGGCTGGTAAATGGGCTGGGTCTTGTTTAAGGCACAGGGATTTTGGACTCGGATGTGTCTGCTCTCCTCTTTAACATCTTGGAGTTGAGAGTGATTTGCAAGACTCTGATGGCTTGGCCTCATTCGTCCTTAGCTTGATTCCAGTCAGACAATATCACCTCAATGGTTTATATCAACCACCAGAAGGAACTCGGGGTTCCTCACCATGTAGGAGGGGACTTGGATTGTTCAGTGGGTGGAAGTTCACCATTTTTTGTCTGTCATCCACTTTCCAGGGGTGGACAATTGGGAATCGGAATTCTAAACAGACTGTTATTTTATCCCAGGGAGTGGGCTCTCCATCCGGGGGTGTTCTCTGGGCAAACCCTAAAAAGGGGGGTTCCGGAGTTGGCTTCTGAGGGTGTTTTGGCAGAACGCCAAGCTTCCAAGGTGCGGTTCATGGTCAAGTTATCCGCAGACTGCCCTGATAGATGTTCTGGAGTTTTTCTTGGGATACAGTCTTGCATACCTGTTTTTTTTCTGTTTGCTCTCCTTTCACGAGTCATTGTTCGTATCCAACAGGAGAGGGCGGCGGTGATTCTAATATCCCTTGCGTGGCCTCACAGGATCTGGTATACAGACCAAGTGGAAATGTTGTCTCTCCACCTTGGAGGCTGCTTTGGAGGAATGACCTTCTGATTCGGGGTCCTTTCCTTCATACAAATCTCATTTCTCTGAAGCTTAGGTTTTCTGTGTCGGTCATTGAGACGATGACTTAGGCTCGCATGCTAGAAAGATTTGCTATAAGACATGCAATCTTTTTGTCTGGCCTTGGTCAGAATCTGGCCTGTGTTTAAGTCTGTTGCTCGTCTTTGGAGCCTTAACTTTGTTCTTAAAGTTTTACAGCAGGCTCCATTTGAGCCTTTATATTCCATAGATATTAAGTTGTTATCTTGGAAGTTTTTGTTTTATTATTGTTATCTCTTCTGCTCAGAGTGTGATTCGCCTTTTTCTTATCTTTCATGCCGATAAGGCGGTTCTTCGTACTAGGTTAGATTTCCTTTCTTAAGTGGTTTTCGAAAGAAAATTTAATCAGGAAATTGTTGTTCCTTCTCTGTGTCCTAGTTCTTCTCATAAAGAACACTGTTGCACAACTTGGATGTTGTGCGTGTTTTAAACTTTTATTTACTCGCAACTTGGATTTTTGCCAGTCTTCTGTCCTGTTTGTTTGTTTCCCTGGGAAACATAAAGGTCAGAAAGTTTCTACTACTTCTCTTTCTCTCGGGTTGAGAAGTATAATTCGTTTTGCTATGAGACTACTGGTCAGCAGCCTCCTGAGGGAATTACGGTTCACTCCATGAGAGCTGTCTCCTCTTCTTGGGCTTTTAAAAATGAAGCTACTGTGGAACGGATTTGCAAGGCTGCAACTTGGTCTTCTCTGCATACCTTTTCTATATTTTTACAAAATTTATATTTTTGTCTCGGCTGAGGCTTCTTTTGGGAGATAGGTTTTTCAAGCGGTGGTGCCTTCTGTTTAGGTCTCCCTGTCTTGTCCCTCCCTATTCATCTGTGTCCTCTAGCTTAAGTATTGGTTCCCAACAGTAATTGATAAAGCCGTGGACTCACCATATCTGAGGAAAGAAAATAAAATTTATGCTTACCTGATAAATTTATTTCTTCTACAAGATACGACGAGTCCACGGATTTCATCCTTACTTGTGGGATTTATCCTCCTGCTAACAGGAAGTGGCAAAGAGCACCACAGCAGAGCTGTATATATAGCTCCTCCCTTCCCTCCACCTCCAGTCATTCTCTTTGCCTGTGTTAGTACTAGGAAGAGGTAAAGTGAGGTGTTCATTTTAGATTCTTCAATCAAGAAGTTTTTTATTTTAAAATGATACAGGTGAGTACTATTTTCCTCAGGGAGGAATGAAATTAAGAATTTTTTCTGCCCTGAGGTTGATGATCTTAGCAGATGTAACTAAGATCCATTTTGGTTCCCACAGAGTTCTGAAGGTAGTACAAGAGAAATCTTCAGTGTGGAGACCGGTGTCATGCTACAAGCAGCATTGAGGTATGTTCAGTCTTTTCTTTTCTGAGGAGACTAGTTATATCAAGAAATGGCTGACAGTATTCCCTGTAGGGGAAGGGGTAAGCAGTAGACATATAGGAACTATGGGTTACTGATCTTACTGGTGCATACATAATAATTATTACGTTGGTATGTAAGTTTATTAAGGGCTTGACACTGGGAGAGGCTGCTGTGTGTTTACTACGTTTATCAAGGCAGCAGGCAAGCATATTGACTAGGTGTTTTTTTAAAACTTGGGGACCACATGCGGTTATGGAGACAGTGGACACGTTGCCCATGGTGGGCGGAGCCTATTTCGCATGCTCAGACGCGCAGTTTTCTCCTGAATGAAAGGCAGCAGGCTCTAGCTCCGGTGGGGCCAACAGTGGATAATCAATCACCGGATCGTTGTTCATTCAATCCGCAGTAACCAGGGGCAGGTAGGCGCCACAGCAGAGCTGTGGTGAGGTGCAGGGGCTGTTATCCTTGTTTAAAGTTTTTTACCATATATAAAAAGTTTTTTTCAGGGCGATTAGCTTTGCTCCATTGCTGCAATAATTTTCGGAAAATTTGAACTGATTTGTTTGATTATTTAGTGCAAAAAATCGTTTTGAAGTGCTGTACAGTAAAATTGTTGCGCTTTTAATATTTAAAGGCGCAGTACATATTTTTCTGAAATTTGTTTAATTCACTATTAAAGGTTAATTACGACTATTGTGGCTATTGTTAGTCTGTTTAACATGTCTGAACTTGAGGAAACTCCTTGTTCTATGTGTTTAGAAGCCATTGTGGAACCCCCTCTTACGTTGTGTACCTCTTGTACTGAAAGGGCCTTACAATGTAAGAGGCATATTTTGTGTAAAGAAAGTGTGCCTAAGGATGATTCTCAGTCTGAAGAGAATCAGAATATGCCATCTAATTCTCCCCAAGTGTCACAACCATTAACGCCCATGCAAGCGACGCCGAGTTCCTCAAATGCGTCTAATTCTTTTACTCTGCAGGATATGGCTGCAGTTATGTCAACTACCCTTACAGAGGTATTATCTAAATTACCAGTGTTACAGGGTAAACGCAGTAGGACAGGATTGAATGTGAATACTGAGTCCTGTGATGGGATTTCATTAACCCTGTGATACACCTGTGCTTGTAAATGTAATTTTTAGTTAACAATGCATAACTTTGCAAATAAACTTTGTTTATAGCATGCTTGTCTCAATAAAAGCTGCTATGTAAATGTTAGATTGCAAATTAATATTGCTATTCACTTGATAAATATGCCAACAGTAAGAAATACATTCTTTCAGCAAGACACTTATAACTTACTATAAATGATAGATTTCTTTTAAATCTATCATGTACAGCTTCTATACATAAAGACTGTACCTTGCTATAAGAGCCTGTTCACATAAATTGTGAAAAATATAATCTTTAATATGCTTATTTTGCAATCTATAGAGTGTATAACTATATTCAAATATATGTTACTTTTACAATGTGTACAATGTATAACTGTATCCTTTTATATGTTTAAACAAAAGTCTTTTACAATATAAAAGTTTTTTATTATCTGACTGCTAACATACTAACCAACTAACTAGTTTTAACATAAGATGTTATATGATCTAAAATGGAGGATTGTTTAACCTTGTATTAGAAAATCCTAAGATGGATGCTCATTGCAATAATTACAAGTGCGTATGTCTAAACTCTTGTATAACAGATTTTCAAGGCCACATTGTTGATGTAAAAAAAACTGTTCCTAAAACAAGTTAGACAAGTTTTGTTGATGTTAAAATGATGCTAAAAATACATATAAAAAGAAAACAATAAATGATGACGTCATCCAAATAAAAAAACTATAAATACACCTTGTTGTAAACATGAGGCAGGTGACTCTGACAGGATGTTATAGAGCATCTCTAAGGATAAGATTTTGTTGCAAAGAAGTCATTTCGAGTGGTATGTAACAATTGTTATTGAAAGCAAGTTTAACTGATAGTCTTTTAACTCTGTGTGTATTTTTGGATTTAAATGAATTTAATTTTGTATTACTTCTGTAAGCTGATTTTTCTGTATAATAAAAATTTATTTTTAAAAATGTTATCCTCTCAAGTACCATTTCTTTATTGTACTCAGAAACTTTCTTTGTAAGAAATGAGACCTGTTTCACTGATATAATATTTAAAGGTCTGTGCTTGGAATTCATATTTCAATATAACTGTGCTTTAAGACCTTATAAGTGAATTAGGTGTGAACCACTACAATATGCGTCCCTGGGTATTTTGAGAGATAATATATGTTTTATAATAATTATTATAATTTTACCTGGGTCCCCTTATACGTAAGGGAAGGTGCTAAAATATCATGGCTAATCAGGATTTGCAGAATCTTTTAAAACTCAATTATGTGTTTAAAATGCAGAATGGTAGAGTCATTGGAAATTATGAGGTTATTGCTTTGGAGATACAGTTATGGTTTAATTCATTTAAACTTTGCTAATGCTGCTGGAGTAGTTTTGCAACAACCTATATATCACACTATAGATGCAGATTTTGATCCTGCAACAAATAGAAATACAAATGTTTCTTATGATGGTATAGTAGAGATTTTAGGCAGACCTCCTGTTATTGCTACAGGAATACAAAGACATTGCCCTAAAGGCTTTAGCCTGAATTGAGATGTGGGGTACTCCTAGATCTAGTTTGTACAGTCCAGTAAAGGGAAAATAAATAATACCAGCTGCAGAATATGAGCAAGCTGAGAGGGAAAACCTTTTTAATGTGATACAATTTTTAGGTTATATGTGAGCTCAGGTTTTAAATAGTGAAAATGTCTGGAGTGTCAGGCATATAGCAAGTTTTTTTGTTTTTTTTTGCTGAAGCTGCAGGAATTCCTAAATGAAATATAAAAACAACAATTGGAGTGATGCCACGCAATCCGAAGGACATAGCTTTGTGGTTAAATGACAGAGTTCATGCATTAGCTGGAGTTTATCCAACTTATTATCTTCCACAAAATAGAACGTTAGTTAATGCTATTTTATTCTCTTGTTTGTGTGTTTTTATATTTGAGGCAAGGAAGTGGAATTCAGTGATTTATGCATATCATGTAAAGACACAAGGTAAAGATACTTTGGCTTCACTTGCTGATATTTTAGGAATGATGAATATAAATAGTGGCATTGTAGCAGCATATTTATTAGAGCTGAGATTTACAAAGAATAATCACGACATGGTATGGGGTTGCTTAAAGCCAGATGTTAAAGGACAAGGCTTACTTTTAGATATAGAGAGACAAATACTCTCTGTACCTATTGCTGAGAGTCCTAAACAAATACCTGATATATATTAAGACATACTTATACACTTGTAGGTATGGACCTGACTGGAGATGCACTAGTACCTTCAAATAGCAGAGAAACGGAAAGGAAAGGAGAAAAGATTTTCCAGCAAAGGAAAAACAGAGCTCAGTTTGTCAAAAAAGAATGCAAGAGAACAATATCCACAGAAACAAACTAAATTTAACCCTCCACTACCTTACTCCCAAGCACCTCCATCTTACACCAATGAAAATCAGTTTATAACTATTTAGTATGAGGAGTTTCCTCACAGGACATTGAGACCATTTATAAAAACTCCAGATCGGTATGAATTTTGAGATGGTAGTGTGAGATATAGAGGAAAAGGTGCAGAGGGTCAGGATAGATATCAGGAGCGTGAGATTCGTTCTACTGAAAGGGGTGACATTTCAGTTGCCCCAGCTACTACTAAAAAAGTAGGGCAAATAGAGAAATAACTACCAGACATCCCAGAAGAGTCTGAAGGTGAATGAAGTAAATTAACAGTAGAATATGGGGGAGAGACTTATGAGGAGTATTTAGATACACAAGCAGATATATATTTAGTACACTCAAATATGTTAAAAGAAGATGTATTAGGCTATATGACTATACAGACTTTTGAGGGTGCAGGTACTTATCCATCATATAATGCACAAGTAAAAATAAATGGTAAAAGAGTACACTTAGAATTAGTTCAGCATCCTAAGCTTGATTCTGATTTTCTTATAGCTTATAAGGATGTAGCACATTTTATTTCATTGCAGCTGGAAGATGAACTTCCTTTAACTACTAGTTGATGTAGAGCAGCATTTATGAAAATGCAATTAGATCATATTGCGGTATCTGATGTTAGAAACTTAGATTTTTACTTAAAGAAAAATGTTAATATATTTCAGAAGTGGGAAAATCAGGTTGGACATCTTAAAGGAATCAGTCATCATATTGCTACAGGCAAAGTAGTTCCTAAGAAACAGGCACAGTATAAAATCAATGGTGTAGCCATTCCCTATATACAGGGAGTCCTTGATGATTTACTTAAACAAGGAGTACTAAAAGAACAGTACAGTCAAATGAACTCAGCAGTCTACCCTGTTCCCAAACCGGATGGTTCTTGGCGAATGGTATTAGACTATAGAGAAGCTAACAGAGTTACTCCACGGGTGGCAACACAATATACACATGCACCTTCTATTTTACACAATTTGCAAAGGAAAACTTTTAATACAAAGTTAGACTTGGCAAATGGTTTTTGGAGTCATCTTATTACTCCAGATAGTTACTGGATAACAGGTTTTACTTGGAAAGGCAAAACTTTGGTATTTACCAGATTACCTCAGGGATTTTTGAATTCAAGTGCGTTATTTACTTCAGATGTAGTAAATTTATTATCTAAATTTCCAGAAGTGGAGGTGTATGTGGATGGCATATATTTTTCACATGATAGTGAGGAGTAACACATAGCAGTGTTGGATCAGGTTTTGACTATATTACATGCTGCAGGTTTTGTAGTATCTCTTAAGAAATCTCAAATTGCAGGACATACTGTTACGTTCTTGGGATTTTAAATTTCTGAAAGGGGGAGAGGACTATCTGATAATTATTAAGAAATAATAGCAGCTTTAACACATCCACATTCTCTAAAACAATTACGTAGTATAATTGGTTTACTTACTTATGCAATGTTTTTCGTACCTGATTTCAATGTGTTAATTGCACCTCTGCATGATGCAGTCTCAAGGGAGATAAAATCTAAAACAAAAAGACCAAGGATACTTTTTAAGTGGACGACTCCGGAAGAGGATGCACTAAATGCATTATTAGAGGCAGTAAATAGAACAGAGTATTTAGCTCAAAGATATAGTACTAAGGATCTATTAGTTTACATAAATGTATTGTCGAATGCAAGCTATATAAGGTTATATAATGTAAATGAGACAATTCTAATAGCACTTCTATCTTATGTATATTCACAAACAGAGATAAAGTTTACTATGATAGAGAATCTTTTGGTAGCTGTTAATATAGCACTGTTAAAGTCAAGACAGATTGCACAGGGGAGATATATATGTACATACATCAGTAGCCTCACTTGATAACTTACAAAAGCAAACTATACCAGACAAGAAAGCACTAAAGAGTAGATAGATAAAATGGTTTTCTATTTTGGAAGACCCACAGATACATTTTATTCATGATAAGAATCTGACACCTTTAGATGATTTATCAGCTCCAAAGCAACCCTCAAGTTGGAATTTGCAAACTTATCCAAATGATCGTTATTCTGCTATTTTTTATACTGATGGTTCTGCAGTAATTTCTAGTAAAGAAAAAGTAAATAAATCTGCTGGAGCAGGAATTGCAAAATATTCTCCCACTCTGACTTTGTTGCGTTCATGGCAAATCCCTTTAAGGGATCATTCAGCTTAATTTGCAGGAATTTCTGCCCTAGCATCTGCTATGAAGGAAGCATTGTTAGATAAAGTAAATTAGAAAAAAAGAGGGCGCCACATAGCGTGATATTGTTGACTCAGAGCCAAAATAGGAGATAGATGTTAAGGCTTACCAAAGGTAATGGCACCGTGTAACTGGTGCTGACAGGCGGGCTAACACTTTCAGTGGTTAGCACACTGGGTGGCCTCCGGCAATCTGTACACAGGTGGTATTCAGTGTTTCCTTAATTGACGTCTGTGCGGCTGCTAACTAAGACGCTGCGGTATAGCAGATACTTTGAAACCTTTACCAGGAAGGCTCAAAAGGAGAACAAAGGCAGGCAAAAGGACAACTTCTGTATATTAAAATCAATAAGTTTTAATCCATTGTATGGATTAAAACTTATTGATTTTAATATGTGAGTGTGAGTGCTACACCAGAATAAGAGTGTATACTAATAGTTGTAGAAGTACAACTGTAGCAAGTGCATGAAGCAAAAAACTAATAAACAATAATACAAACAATAGTGTTCAAAATTAGTGTTACAAAAATAGTGTTCCAAAAAATAGAAAAATGCACTGCAGTGCAAAAAAAGGGGGGTAGCAAAATAATTGTATAGATACAATCAAATAGTGAGTGAGTGCAAATGGATATAAAAAAGCTAGCTACTTAATCCAGTGAGGTTAAGATATAATTAAATAAAATACACAATATGCAATAACATAAAAAATAAAATACACAATATGCAATAACATAAAAAATAAAATATAAAATATAATCCAAAAAAGTGTTCAAAAAGTTGATCAACAAATGTTAGTGAAGAACAAAAATAAGTCAATCAAAACTAAAAAATGGAAAAAATGGGTGATGAAAAGCAAGGTAAAAGTGAGGAAATTGATTCCTTCCAATGTTAGTTACTTTAACAGATCCAAATTCCTGAGTGTGGTTGCTGAAGTAGCTGATTGGATCCTAGCACCTGTCAGCTGCTCCTATGGTATCCTAAAAAGTGTCCCTGTAAAAAAAGAAATTCACAACATAGTGTATCCAATATGAGAATGAAGTAAAGATTAAAGTAATGCTTACCAATATGTCAACACGTTTCTGCCCTCAAAAAAGGGCCTTTCTCAAGACTAAGTTACTACCCTTATCACTACTGGGGTAGAAATTTGACTTCCAGTAGTGATAAGGGTAGTAACTTAGAAACATTCGAGAAGATGGTCTTAGCTGACCTAAGGAAATTGGAAGGATTAGGAAAACAAAATAAGAAAAATCTAACCAAAAAAGAAAGGGAAATATTAAAGGAACTACAAAGTAATGAAACAATTACTATAAAAATGGCAGATAAAGGGGGAGGGGTGGTAGTTTTAGATACCATAAAGTATAAGGAGGAAGCAGACAGGCTATTGAATGACAAGAAGACATATAGAAAGTTGGTTCTAGACCCAACAAATAAATACTTAGAGAAATTAAATAGGATACTTTTGAAAGGGAAAGATGAGGGAATTTTAACAGACAAGGAATATATGTATATAAAACCACAATATCCAATAATCCCCATTTTTTATTACCTGCCGAAAGTGCATAAAAGTTTAGTGAATCCTCCCGGAAGACCCATAGTCTCCGGCATAGGATCACTTACAGCCAACTTATCTGAATATGTCGATAAATTTCTACAGAAATATGTTGTTAAATTAGACACTTATCTAAAAGACTCGACCAGTCTACTTAAACTACTTAATGAAATAGAATGGAAGAATGATTATTTATTAGCCACCTGTGATGTGGTATCGTTATATACTAATATTAACCACAATCTCGGTATAGAGGCAGTAGAAGGATTTCTACAACAAGACTCAGTTTTAAAAAAAGAGCAAGGTACCTTTCTAATAGAATGCATCCGCTTTATTTTAGAACATAACTATTTTTCATTCGATAGTAATTATTACCTGCAAATAGAGGGAACAGCAATGGGCACGAGATTCGCACCGAGCTATGCAAATCTGTTTATGGGAGATTGGGAAAACAGATTTCTCCAGTTTGCGGGGCTCGGTGCGAATCTCATGCTTTTTAAAAGATATATTGATGATATTATCATCCTATGGAAAGGAAGTGAAGAAGATCTGAAGAATGTATTTGGAATAATGAATAACAATGATAAAGGATTATCCTTTACCTATCAAATAAGTAAGGATACTATAACATTTCTAGACTTGTATATTAGGGTAGAAAATAATAAACTGATAACAAAGACCCACTTCAAACCAACCGATTCCAATAACTACATCCATGCATCCAGCTGCCACTTTTCAAAGTGGAAAAATAACATTCCAGTAGGACAATGCCTGAGAATCAGGAAAAATTGCACTGAAATAGATGACTTTGAGGACCAAATTAAATTATTAGAGAAGAAATTTGTCGAAAGAGGCTACAAAGAGGAGACTATAAATAATGCTGTTACAAGAGCCAGAAAAACAAATAGGGATACACTACTCACATACAAAACTAAAGTTAATTCAATTAGAGATGAATATGACGTACCGTTCATAACAGAATTCAGTGATGACCACAATAGGATAAGGAAAATATTAAGGAAACACTGGCATATTGTCAAAAGTGACCCTATAGTAGGGGACAAATTACCACCATTCCCTAGAATGGTTTTTAAAAAAACAAAAAATCTGAAATCTATGCTGGCCCCAAGTGATTTTACAAAAGGAAAAATGTTTCAGAAAGGTAAAGAAAAGGACTTATGGGGCAAAGAATTAAATGGGTTTTACCCTTGCATTTCATGTAAATCATGTAAGCATAGTACAAAGAAGAAAGACATCAATATTCCAGGATCAAATATTCAATATAAAATTAAAGATGTCCTAAGATGTAGCAGTAGGGGTGTTATATATATGTTACAGTGCTCATGTGGTTTGATTTATATTGGAGAAACATCAAGAATGCTACAAGATAGAATCCGTGAGCACCTCTGGCACATTGAAAAAGGTATCTTAGAGACGCACTTATATCAGCACTTTAGAGAGGTACATAAAAACAGCACTAAAGACCTTAAATTTTGGGGCCTGTGTAAAATAAAAGGTAATTGGAGAGGGGGAAATTTGGACACTTTACTCCTGAAAAAGGAGGCTGAGATGATTTATAATTTTAATACCCTGCACCCGAACGGCTTAAATTCTGAACTGGATATAAATCCATTTTTATCATAAATAAGTACCCAATTATAAATTCACATGTCTTTATTTGAGTGAATTTTATTCTGTTAATTTTTCACCATCCCCCCCAAAAAAAAAAAAAAAAAAAAAATTTTTTACCAACAATATTTTAACTGTTCTATATACACTAAACTTTTAAATATTTTAAATACTTTTTGAAATTAAATAACACATTACTACTTTAAAACTTTAAAACTGTACTGTGAGTCTAGGATCGAAGATATATTCATAATCTATTTTAAAAGATTATATTTTAAAAGATTATAACAAGATGATTGTGTGCCTCTATAGCATAGTGGTAAAATTTCAGCTTAACAAGCAGAGTCCCCAAGTTCGATTCCCCATAGATAAGATCGGTATTAAGCAATATTTAGATTTTAGCTGGAGCTTAATTGTAGCAAAATTAATCTAAGGTTTCTATTTATTGGCAGCGAATCTAGGCTCAGTTTTTTTTAAAAAAAATTTTGTAGAATAATGAAGAATGAGGTTTTTAAATAACTTTTTAAACACCTATATTAGCTACTCCTAGACATTAATAAAGCTAGAAGCCCCAAATAAAGGATTCCACTATTTGGATACACTAAACTGTGCTATCTTAGCTAATATCAAGGAAATATAAGTCAAAGGATCCAGTAGGTAGGCGACAAAGAAATTTAGAAAAGTTTGTGTTATGAATATGTTGGTTCATATACAAATTGGAAGTATGGTCTAGTTGTATGAGCAGTGAATGGTGTAGAGGTAACATCTTATCCCTCAGCCATGGGGATCTTAGGTTTGATTCCCTAGGAGGGATATATATATATATTATTACTACCTTTCTGAATAATAAAATTTAAATTTGATAAATGCAATTTATATGTATGATTTTATTATATATTTTTAACAAGGCAATACAGGAGTTTTTATACAAATTACCCATTTGAGACAAGTGTGATTGTAAGGAAGAAATTTATAAAAGATACGTTTGTCCGTGTGGACATGAGGATCCCACCTTTTAAAGTTTTACTTCCAGAGTGACCGGAGGAAGTGGAAAAAATAACAACAAATCAAATGCAGGTAGGGGAGATATAAGGCAGACCTGACTCTTACACTGGATCTTGAAAAAGCCCCACACCTTAGGGGTGAAACGCGTAGAAAGGTTTGGAAGGTTTTCAAAGAGGACACACAGCGCTAACTCACTCTGCGTACAGAGTACTTGAAGAGCAGAGAATCGCTTTAGGCTGTAAGTCCGGATACGAAGGTAACTGAGGTAAGACTTGCGCAAGTGAAGACAGTTACGTGTTGGGACCCGGAGGTCTGTGACTCATCCATAACAGCAAATCCACACAGAAGCCGATATACTCGGACGAGGAGAAGCAGGTGAGAGTGTCTGTACTGATATCAGGTCCCCCTGCTAAATCACATCTAAACCGGACCACGGCAGTCCGTTGAAGTTTACTTGAAATAAGACTCTTTCTTCTGTGATAGTTGTTCCAGCTTGGGAATCCGTTTTAAAAGAAAGACCTACCTTTAACTGTTTTTCAATACTTGGGGATCCTTTCAAAGAAGTGTAAACAAGAATTTCCTTTTAACAGGGCATATTACAAAAGAGATTTGAATTATCAGAGTTTTGCCCGACCCACTTGAGATAAGATTTATCTGAATCTGACTGTGATAAGGAACATATGTATGGATAAAACCATCTCATAAGACTTTAACGAATAGGAACCTTTAAAGGCAAATAGAACATAAGTCAGATTGCCTCACCATTTTTATTGCATTTTTATTGCCTTATTATTGCTTAATTGAAACATATTTGCCAAATGATTTAATGCTGCTATATTTTTCATCTTAATGACAAAGTTTGATTTTTTAATTGTGATTTGAAAGGTGTTGTGATTGATTAGTGTGGGCCACATGCATGATTGATCTTGTTGATTTCTATGTTCAAAATATTGAATAAATTTGAGATAAAATCCACTTAATAGTTTTAGACTTCTTTTTTTCCTATTATCACCACCCAGTGCATTTGAGGGCATTAGCAAAATACAGACTTAGAAAATCAGTTTATTAACCCATTGCTTGGTATACCTAGTGTACTTCTAGCGCCACCTACACACCACGTATCAAAATCCTTTTGAATTCAGAACTACCTAGGAAGGAGGTAGTATAAGAGGTTGGCAACGTGGGTTGAGTCCAGCGCTCCACTTCACTGTTTTATACAATTACTTCAAGAATACTGGAAACAAAAGACATACAGAAAAAAAAATATGTGTTTTTCAACATTTGCACATTGCTATCATGTGGACTTTTAAGGGACAAGGAGATGGCCTGCAAAAGAAATAAAAGCAGATCAAAGTCCATGTCCTGGAATTACAATTGACAAAGTCAAGTATAAAGAATATCCTATTTTTTATTTAAACACAGGACAATTAACTCAAAAAGGCTTCTTTCCTGAAAATCACACAGATCCTCGCATTGCATTCTGGGAAAATGCAAAGGAAGGAGTACAGGATTCCTGGAGGAGTAGAATCCTATAATGGAGCAGTGTTTTGTACTAACACACTTTATTCAGAAAGGTGGACACCAGAGTTACATACAGATGAAGGATACCTGCAACTATTTGAAAAGCTTCAGCTTGAAGTAGTGGATCAACAGATAGGAAGACTGCGAGAGCAAGCATTACCTACATAATGGAATGAGAAAGGAAAAGATGAAATGTTTTTGAATCTAAAAGAATGGGATACATGTACAAAGCCAAGATATGCAGCTTTCTTAAATACAATGTATTACAGTCACTCATGCAAGAAAAGAACAATCTTTGTAATATAACAGTTGAAGATCTAATTAAAAAGGGCATTTGTGACTTGGAAATAAACTATCAATGTACATCCTGTTGTTTCTACCTTAAGGAATCAAGGACATATTTTTGTTTTTAACCTAAAGACATTGATAAGGGATTCCTACATTATGTAGGCATACCAGGGTTTTTGGTGCGTGACAAAACATCACATTATTAACAAAAATTATGTAATATGTTCCCTGTTTCAGAAATGTCTCATAGATAAAATATCCAGTAAATGTAGTAATTGCAAGTATGAAACTACAAATGGATGTAAATATATCAGTTGATGACATACCATGTAAATATGCTAAATGTTATAAGCAAAATGTGACAGATATGACTTATGATGAAGCTGTTTGGGGAACAAATAATATATTTGATAATGTAACATATATTACAATAGAGAATATAATTCCAGATGATTGTAATACAGAAGAAAAAAACAAATAAAAGGCAGTTAATGTCTAATGCTGAAGTTCAGATATTGACAGTGCATTTATTAAGTGATGCAGTATTAATTGTCAGTGAAATTTCAGATATTAATGATGAAGAATTGAAGAGAGGATTGATGATCTTAAGAGATCACATGATAACTATGCTACCTGCAGTGATGTCTGATTTTACAATGGTAGATGAAGAAATTAAAGCAGTAGCAATACTAAATTATTTGACAGCTATAAGGTTAACCTTACAAGAAGGACACATTGATATTACACTTTTAAATGTTACAGAAATTTCTACACAATTAAGTCTAACGGTAAAACAAACAGAAATTATGCTGCATATTTCAAAATCAATGATTTATAATATAAGAGAATTGATGCGTAGAATAACAAATAACCCAGAAGATTGTGTATGGGAAATATATATATATTATGAGAAGATAATACCTGGAAATGTATACACAACAAATTGGGAGATTGTTAATTTTGGACATTTAATTAATTCTCCTGATCATATGGCATTGTTACAAATTCAACAACCATATCAAAAGGAATATATTGAAACAGAAAACTGTGTTGATATTTAGTATATGAAAATGTCTACAAACGAAATCCATGTGGTGTTGATAAACAAGACTCTTCATAATACATAATGGGTCATATGTTGTGATTACTAGTCAAAATGATTGTAATATTCCAATGTTGCAAGCTACGATGGTAACAGTTAATGAATCTGTGGAGTGTTATAATATAATTTTAACACCACCTGTGATTAAGAATATACATGCTAGGTCACATTTAACAATGCAGGTACCCCATATTACATTGCAAATTCCATACATGACAGCACTCTGGGCTCATTTACATAACATGCAAGTGAGATTGGGCTCCTCCCATGAGGCAATAGAAAAATTGTTTAAAAGGGTGCATGCAGACCTGTTAAGGATTGATTTGCATGAAGGGGCCTTTCCTACCTGGATTAGAACTTTAGGTAAATCATTAATTCCAATAATGCCAGCATTGGGTAATGTTATTTCAAAAATTGGAGAAGGTTTAGTTTAGCTACAGTGGGGAATGGTATCTTTGGAGACATACTGGGGATATGTACTATGTATTAATAGCCATAGTATTGTGTATCATTTTATTTAGAAATTTTTGTCCTTTCTTCCTAGGAGAAAATCTAAGTAAAAAAAAAAATAATAAGCAATTATTTGTCAACCTGTTTTCCTTTGAATGAAAGAAACGGCAAGCTTATTATCATGTTATGCTATAATTCATATATGCTATATGTATATATCTTGTTAAGCTATAATTTATATGCCAATAAAATCTGTAGAAGTAAAGATTTATTATTTTTATTATAAATGTATTTTTATTGTAAATGTAACCAGTATAAACTTATTGGTAGAAACATTAATAATCCTTCTTTATTTTCACGAAGAAAACCTGTGGATTACAATTTATTATCAACCTTTTTATTTTTAAGTTTTTTTTTTGCAAGCTTTTTAACTTAAAAGCTACTTGTTATCAGCGTCTCTGCATTAAAGCAGAATCAAGAATGAGGAATGTGCACGTTTTTTTGAAAGTAATAAATTTACTCCTACGACACACATTTTTATGAGGATATTTCTCCAAGCAAGAAATACCATGCTAACTGGACATCTATAACTCATCCACTAATGAATCATACACCAATTAACCAATTTCTAGCAAATGGATATTTTGGAGAATTTATTTACGACGTATTACTAAATGGCAAGTCATCTTCCAATGAGGAGGATTTAACCTTTGTTACCTTGGGATTTACAGTTATTTAACGTTGCAATCTTGTAACTTATAAAAGGAATACTAATATGCTTCAACGAAGCTTTATGGAGATTTTTTATTTGTATGAATCCGTCATATACTTACATTGGCTGGGATCCAACTGTTTTTCTTGCTGGCGCAGGAGTAAAACGTTTCTGTTCAACTAACAGTTTGCTTCAAACTTCCCATAACGGATTACAAACAAAATCCTGATTCTCCAATCCAGAGAAAAGTTTGCTGCAATAATTCCATAGCGGATTACAAACAAAATGTTGATTATCTTGTTCAGTGGAAAGTTTGCTGTAAAAATTTCCATAATGGAATACAAACAGAATGTTCTGTCTGGCTCAACGCTTCATGGATTAATTACAGATATACTCCTATTTGAAGAAGATTATTAAAAAGTTCAGTTTAATTCCTGTATCATTAATGTCTGACTTTATTTTGTTTGCATTATTAAGGACACTGATTTCATGTCCGTTACTCTGCTGAATCCCGGACATTAATGACGCATTTCTTTTTCTGTGGGAACGAAGGGCTGGACACTTCCTTATCTTTTCCTCAAGAATGTATTGGGGGAGCTGTGATGGGATTTCATTAACCCTGTGATACAACTGTGCTTGTAAATGTAATTTTTAGTTAACAATGCATAACTTTGCAAATAAACTTTGTTTATAGCATGCTTGTCTCAATAAAAGCTGCTATGTAAATGTTAGATTGCAAATTAATATTGCTATTCACTTGATAAATATGCCAACAGTAAGAAATACATTCTTTCAGCAAGACACTTATAACTTACTATAAATGATAGATTTCTTTTAAATCTATCATGTACAGCTTCTATACATAAAGACTGTACCTTGCTATAAGAGCCTGTTCACATAAATTGTGAAAAATATAATCTTTAATATGCTTATTTTGCAATCTATAGAGTGTATAACTATATTCAAATATATGTTACTTCTACAATGTGTACAATGTATAACTGTATCCTTTTATATGTTTAAACAAAAGTCTTTTACAATATAAAAGGTTTTTATTATCTGACTGCTAACATACTAACCAACTAACTAGTTTTAACATAAGATGTTATATGATCTAAAATGGAGGATTGTTTAACCTTGTATTAGAAAATCCTAAAATGGATGCTCATTGCAATAATTACAAGTGCGTATGTCTAAACTCTTGTATAACAGATTTTCAAGGCCACGTTGTTGATGTATAAAAAAACTGTTCATAAAACAAGTTAGACAAGTTTTGTTGATGTTAAAATGATGCTAAAAATACATATAAAAAGAAAACAATAAATGATGACGTCATCCAAATAAAAAAACTATAAATACACCTTGTTGTAAACATGAGGCAGGTGACTCTGACAGGATGTTATAGAGCATCTCTAAGGATAAGATTTGGTTGCAAAGAAGTCATTTCGAGTGGTATGTAACAATTGTTATTGAAAGCAAGTTTAACTGATAGTCTTTTAACTCTGTGTGTATTTTTGGATTTAAATGAATTTAATTTTGTATTACTTCTGTAAGCTGATTTTTCTGTATAATAAAAATTTATTTTTAAACAATGTTATCCTCTCAAGTACCATTTCTTTATTGTACTCAGAAACTTTCTTTGTAAGAAATGAGACCTGTTTCACTGATATAATATTTAAAGGTCAGTGCTTGGAATTCATATTTCAATATAACTGTGCTTTAAGACCTTATAAGTGCATTAGGTGTGAACCCCTACAGTCCTCTGATGCTTTGTTGGCTATTTCCAATGAACTTTCAGACACAGGAAGTATGTTACCTCAGACAGATTCGGACGCCATGTCCTTTAAATTTAAGCTAGAACACCTCTGCCTTTTACTTCGGGAGGTATTAGCGACTCTGGATGACTGTGACCCTAATGTGGTTCCACAAGAGAAATTGTGTAAAATGGACAAATATCTAGAAGTACCCACTTACACTGATGTTTTTCCAGTTCCTAAGAGAATTTCGGAGATTATTAAGAAGGAGTGGGACAGACCGGGTATACCGTTTTCTCCCCCTCCTAATTTTAAGAAAATGTATCCCATTTCAGACACCGTTCGGGACTCTTGGCAGACTGTCCCTAAGGTGGAGGGAGCTATATCTACCCTGGCTAAACGTACAACTATTCCTATTGAGGACAGTTGTGCTATCAAAGATCCTATGGATAAAAAATTAGAGGGTCTTCTAAAGAAGTTATTTATTCATCAGGGTTTCCTTTTACAACCAACAGCCTGCATTGTTCCAGTGACTACTGCAGCGACTTTCTGGTTTGATGCTCTAGAAGAGTCTCTGAAGGTTAAGACCCCTTTAGAGGACATTTTAGATAGAATTAAGGCTCTCAACCTAACTAATTCTTTTATCACAGATGCCGGCTTTCAAATTGCTAGATTGGCAGCTAAGAATGCAGGATTTGCCATTTAGCGTGCAGGGCGTTAAGTCAAAGCTCTTGGCTATTCCTTTCAAGGGTAAGACCCTATTCGGGCCTGAATTGAAGGAAATCATCTCTGACATTACTGGAGGTAAAGGTCATGCCCTACCTCAGGATAAGTCTGTTAAGATGAGAGGTAAACAAAATACTTTTCGTTCCTTTCGGAACTTTAAAGGAGTACCCTCTTCTTCCTCTTCCTCCACAAAGCAGGAAGGGCATTTTGCTTAGGCCAAGTCCGTCTGGAGACCCAACCAGGCTTGGAACAAGGGTAAACAACCCAAGAAGCCCGCTGCTGCTACCGAGACAGCATGAAGGGGTGGCCCCCGATCTGGGACCAGATTTAGTAGGGGGCAGACTTTCTCTCTTGAGAGATGTTCAGGATCCCTGGGCACTGGAAATTGTGACCCACGGGTATCGACTGGAATTCAAGGGATTTCTCCCATTGTGTAAAAGACCACATTGTGTAAAAGACCTCTCTACTATGGGAGTAATTTGTCCCGTTCCAAGACTGGAACAGGGACAGTGATTTTACTCAAATCTTTTTGTGGTTCCCAAAAAGGAGGCAACGTTCAGACCCATTTTAGATCTCAAGAGTCTAAACAAGTTTCTCAGAGTTCCATGATTCAAGATGGAAACTATCCGAACAATTTTACTAATGATCCAGGAGGGTCAATATATGACTACCGTGGACTTGAAGGATGCATACCTTCATATTCCTATCCACAAGGATCATCATCAGTTCCTGAGGTTTGCTTTCCTGGACAAGCATTTTCAGTTCATGGCTCTTCCCTTCGGGTTGGCCACAGTACCCAGGATCTTCACGAAGGTTCTAGGGTCCCTTCTGTTGGTTCTCAGGCCGCGGGGCATAGCAGTGGCACCTTATCTGGACGATATTTTTATTCAGGCGACAACTTATCATCTGACAAAGTCTCATACAGACACAGTGTTGTCCTTTCTGAGAACTCACGGGTGGAAGGTGAATCTAGAAAAGAGTTCACTAATTCCACAGACAAGGGTTCCCTTCTTGGGAAATCTGATAGATTCTATAGACATGAAGATATTTCTGACGGAGGTCAGAAAGTCAAAAATTCTAAATACATGCCGAGCCCTTCAGTCCAATCCTTGGCCATCAGTGGCTCAGTGTATGGAGGTAATTGGATTAAGGGTGGCGGCGATGGACATCATTCCGTTTGCTCGGTTTCATCTCAGACCACTGCAACTGTGCATGCTCGGACAGTGGAATGGAGACTTTGCAGATTTATCCCCTCCGATAAATCTGGATCAAGAGACCAGAAACTCTCTTCTTTGGTGGTTGTCGCTGGAGCATCTGTTCTGAGGGACATGTTTCCGCAGACCCTTGTGGGTGATAGTGACAACGGACGCCAGTCTACTAGGCTGGGGTGCAGTCTGGAATTCCCTGAAGGCTCAGGGTATATGGATTCCGGCGGAGTCTCTACTTCCAATCAATATTCTGGAATTGAGAGCAATATTCAATGCGCTTCAGGTGTGGCCTCAGTTGGCTTCGGCCAGATTCATCAGATTCCAGTCAGACAACATCACGACTGTGGCTTACATCAATCATCAGGGAGGAACGAGGAGTTCCTTAGCGATGACAGAGGTGTCCAAGATAATTTGTTGGGCGGAGGCCCACTCTTGTTACCTGTCAGCAATCTACATTCCAGGAGTGTACAACTGGAAGGTGGACTTTTTAAGCTGGCAGGCTTTTCATCCGGGGGAGTGGGAACTCCATCCGGAGGTATTTGCCTCACTGATTCTCCGATGGGGCAGACCTGAATTGGATCTGATGGCGTCTCGACAGAATGCCAAGCTTCCAAGATACGGATCCAGGTCGAGGGATCCTCAGGCCGAACTGATAGATGCCTTGGCAGTGCCTTGGTCGTTCAGTCTAGCTTATGTGTTTCCACCATTTCCTCTCCTTCCCCGCGTGATTGTTCGGATCAAACAGGAGAGAGCTTCAGTAATTCTGATCGTGCCTGCGTGGCCACGCAGGACTTGGTATGCAGATCTAGTGGACATGTCCTCTCTACCTCCGTGGAGCCTTCCAGTGAGGAAGGACCTTCTCATTCAAGGACCTTTTCAACATCCAAATCTAGTTTCTCTGCAGCTGACTGCTTGGAGATTGAACGCTTGATTTTATCTAAGCGAGGATTCTCTGATTCGGTCATCGATACTTTGATTCAGGCACGTAAGCCTATCACTAGAAAGATCTATCATAAGATATGGCGCAAATATCTTTTTTAGTGTGAATCCACGGGCTACTCATGGAGTAAAGTTAGGATTCCCAGGATTCTGTCTTTTCTCCAAGAAGGATTGGAGAAAGGGTTATCAGCAAGTTCCTTAAAGGGACAAATTTCTGCTTTGTCAATTCTGCTTCACAAACGTTTGGCAGATGTTCCAGACGGTCAATCTTTTTGTCAGGCTCTAGCCAGAATTAAGCCTGTGTTTAGACCAATTGCTCCACCCTGGAGTTTGAATTTGGTTCTTAAAGGGGTTCCGTTTGAACCCATGCATTCCATAGATATTAAGTTGTTATCTTGGAAAGTTTTGTTTTTGGTTGCTATTTCTTCTGCTCGTAGAGTTTCTGAGCTTTCAGCATTACAATGTGATTCGCCTTATCTTATCTTCCATTCTGATAAGGTGGTTTTACGTACCAAACTTGGTTTCCTTCCTAAGGTTGTGTCCTAACCCTTCTTCTAAGAAGAAGCGTATGTTTCATAACCTGGACGTGGTCCATGCCCTGAAGTTTTACTTGCAGGCGACTAAGGATTTCCATCAATCATCTTCATTATTCATTGTTTTTTCTGGAAAGCATAGGGGTCAGAAAGCTACGGCTACCTCCCTTTCTTTTTGGCTGAAGAGTATCATCCGTGGAAAGCAGCCACCTGAAAGAATTACGGCTCATTCTACTAGGGCTGTGGCTTCCTCATGGGCATTTAAAAACGATGCTTCTGTTGAACAGATTTGCAAGGCTGCGACTTGGTCGTCTCTTCACACTTTTTCCAAATTTTCCAAATTTTATACTTTTGCTTCTTCTGAGGCTGGTTTTGGGAGAAAGGTTCTTCAAGCAGTGGTGCCTTCTGTTTAGGTTCCTGTCTTGTCCCTCCCTTTCATCTGTGTCCTGTAGCTTTGGTATTGTATCCCACAAATAAGGATGAAATCCGTGGACTCGTCGTATCTTGTAAAAGAAAAGTAAATTTATGCTTACCTGATAAATTAATTTCTTCTACGATACGACCAGTCCCTCTGTCATTTTTTTTATCTTTTTTTTTTCAAATCAGCTTTATTGATAAAAAGAAAGCAATACATTACAGAGTGTATCTTATATGCCACCCTGTCATTTTTAAGACAGTTTATATTATTTTTCTTTTTATAAACTTCAGTCACCTATGCACCTTTGGCTTTTCCTTTCTCTTCCTAACTTCGGTCAAATGACTGGAGGTGGAGGGAAGGGAGGAGCTATATATACAGCTCTGCTTTGGTGCTCTTTGCCACTTCCTGTTAGGAATAAGGAATTGGAAAATTGTGCTTTATACAAAAAAATCATAACCACCACAAAAAAGGGCGGGCCTCATGGACTCTTGCTAATATGAAAGAAATGAATTTATCAGGTAAGTTCTTACATAAATTATGTTTTCTTTCATGTAATTAGCAAGAGTCCATGAGCTAGTGACGTATGGGATAATGACTACCCAAGATGTGGATCTTTCCACACAAGAGTCACTAGAGAGGGAGGGATAAAATAAAGACAGCCAATTCCTGCTGAAAATAATCCACACCCAAAATAAAGTTTAATGAAAAACATAAGCAGAAGATTCAAACTGAAACCGCTGCCTGAAGTACTTTTCTACCAAAAACTGCTTCAGAAGAAGAAAACACATCAAAATGGTAGAATTTGGTAAAAGTATGCAAAGAGGACCAAGTTGCCACTTTGCAAATCTGATCAACCGAAGCTTCATTCCTAAACACCCAGGAAGTAGAAACTGACCTAGTAGAATGAGCTGTAATCCTATGAGGCGGAGTCTTACCCGACTCAACATAGGCAAGATGAATTAAAGATTTCAACCAAGATGCCAAAGAAATGGCAGAAGTTTTCTGGCCTTTCTAAAACCGGAAAAGATAACAAATAAACTAGAAGTCTTTCGGAAAGACTTAGTAGCTTCGACATAATATTTCAAAGCTCTAATAACATCCAAAGAATGCAACGATTTCTCCTTAGAATTCTTAGGATTAGGACATAATGAAGGAACCACAATGTCTCTACTAATGTTGTTGGAATTCACAACTTAGGTAAAAATTCAAAAGAAGTTCGCAACACTGCCTTATCCTGATGAAAAATCAGAAAAGGAGACTCACAAGAAAGAGCAGATAATTCAGAAACTCTTCTGGCAGAAGAGATGGCCAAAAGGAACAAAACTTTCCAAGAAAGTAATTTAATATCCAATGAATGCATAGGTTCAAATGGAGGAGCTTGAAGAGCCCCCAGAACCAAATTCAAACTCCAAGGAGGAGAAATTGACTTAATGACAGGCTTTATACGAACCAAAGCTTGTACAAAACAATGAATATCAGGAAGAATAGCAATCTTTCTGTGAAAAAGAACAGAAAGAGCAGAGATTTGACCTTTCAAGGAACTTGCGGACAAACCCTTATCTAAACCATCCTGAAGAAACTGTAATATTCTCGGTATTCTAAAAGAATGCCAAGAAAAATGATGAGAAAGACACCAAGAAATACAAGTCTTCCAGACTCTATAATATATCTCTCTGGATACAGATTTACGAGCCTGTAACATAGTATTAATCACAGAGTCAGAGAAACCTCTTTGACCAAGAATCAAGCGTTCAATCTCCATACCTTTAAATTTAAGGATTTCAGATCCTGATGGAAAAAAGGACCTTGAGACAAAAGGTCTGGTCTTAACGGAAGAGTCCACGGTTGGCAAGAGGCCATCCGGACAAGATCCGCATACCAAAACCTGTGAGGCCATGCCGGAGCTACCAGCAGAACAAACGAGTATTCCTTCAGAATCTTGGAGATTACTCTTGGAAGAAGAACTAGAGGCGGAAAGATATAGGCAGGATGATACTTCCAAGGAAGAGATAATGCATCCACTGCCTCCGCCTGAGGATCCCGGGATCTGGACAGATACCTGGGAAGTTTCTTGTTTAGATGAGAAGCCATCAGATCTATTTCTGGAAGTTCCCACATTTGAACAATCTGAACAAATACCTCTGGGTGAAGAGACCATTCGCCCGGATGCAACGTTTGGCGACTGAGATAATCCGCTTTCCAATTGTCCATACCTGGGATATGAACCGCAGAGATTAGACAGGAGCTGGATTCCGCCCAAACCAAAATTCGAGATACTTCTTTCATAGCCAGAGGACTGTGAGTCCCTCCTTGATGATTGATGTATGCCACAGTTGTGACATTGTCTATCTGAAAACAAATGAACAACTCTCTCTTCAGAAGAGGCCAAGACTGAAGAGCTCTGAAAATTGCACGGAGTTCCAAAATATTGATCGGAAATCTCACCTCCTGAGATTCCCAAACCCCTTGTGCCGTCAGATACCCCCACACCGCTCCCCAACCTGTAAGACTTGCATCTGTTGAGATTATAGTCCAGGTCGGAAGAACAAAGAAGCCCCCTGAACTAAACGATGGTGATCTGTCCACCATGTCAGAGAGTGTCGTAAAATCGGTTTAAAGATATTAATTGAGATATCTTTGAGTAATCCCTGCACCATTGGTTCAGCATACAGAGCTGAAGAGGTCGCATGTGAAAACGAGCAAAGGAGATCGCATCTGATGCGGCAGTCCTAAGACCCAACATTTCCATGCATAAGGCTACCAAAGGGAATGATTGTGACTGAAGGTTTTGACAAGCTGATATCAATGTTAAACTTCTCCTGTCTGACAAGGACAGAGTTACAGACACTGAATTTATCTAGAAACCTAAAAAGGTTACCCTTTTCTGAGGAATCAATGAACTGATTGGTAAATTGATCCTCCAACCATGAACTTGAAGAAACAACACAAGTCGATTCGTATGAGATTCTTCGAAAATGAGAAGACTGAGCAAGTACCAAGATATCGTCCAAATAAGGAAATACCAAAACCCTATTCTCTGATTACAGAAAGAAGGGCACCGAGAACCTTTGAAAAAAATTCTTGGAACTGAGGCTAGGCCAAACGGTAGAGCCACAAAACTGGTAATGCTTGTCTAAAAAGAGAATCTCAGACACTAAAAGTGATCTGGATGAATCGGAATATGCAGATACACATCCTGTAAATCTATTGTAGACATATAATGCCCTTGCTAAACAAAAGGCAGGATAGTCCTACAGAAACCATCTTGAATGTTGGTATCCTAACATAACGATTCAATAATGATAGATCCGGAACTGGTCTGAAGGAATTGACCTTCTTTGGTACAATGAAGAGATAAAATAAAACCCCAGCCCCTGTTCCAGAACTGGAACTGGCATAAATACTCCAGCCAACTCTAGATCTGAAACACATTTCAGAAATGCTGAGCCTTTGCTGTGTTAACTGGGACACGGGAAAGAAAAGAATCTCTTAGCAGGAGGCCTTAACTTGAAGCCAATTCTGTACCTTTCTGAAACAATGTTTCTGAAACCAGAGATTAAGAACGGAATTGATCCAAATTTCTTTGAAGAAAACGTAAACTGCCCCATACCAGCTGAGCTGGAATAAGGGCCGCACCTTCATAGGTACTTAGGAGCTGGCTATAGGTTTCTATAAGGCTTGGATATATTCCAAACTGGAAATAGTTTCCAAACTAATACCGCTCCTGAGGATGAAGGATCAGGCTTTTGTTGCTTGTTGTGAGGAAAGGAACGAAAATGATTATTTACCCTGGAAAGAAAGGGAAAGCAAAGTTGACTTAGAAGACATGTCAGCATTCCAAGATTAATCCATAAAGCTTTTCTAGCTAAAATAGCTAGAGACATATACCTGACATCAACTCTAATGATATCAAAAGATGGTATCACCAATAAAATTATTAGCATGTTATAGAATAATAATAATGCTATAAAATTATGATCTGTTACTTGTTGCGCTAAAGCTTCTAACCAAAAAGTTGAAGCTGCAGCAACATCCGCTAAAAATATAGCAGGTCTAAGAAGATTACCTGAACATAAGGAAGCTTTTCTTAGAAAGGATTCAATTTTCCTATCTAAAGGATCCTTAAATTAAGTACTATCTGCCGTAGGAATAGTAGTACATTAGCAGGAGTAGAGACAGCCCCATAACCTTAGGGATTTTTGTCCCAAAAAACTCTAATCTGTCAGATGGCACAGGATATAATTTGCTTAAACGTCTAGAAGGAGTAAATAAATTACCCAAATTATTCCATTCCCTGGAAATTACTTCAGAAATAGCATCAGGGAGATAAAACACTTCTGGAATAACTACAGGAGATTTAAAAACCTTATTTAAACGTTTACATTTAGTATCAAGAGGACCAGAATCCTCTATTTCTAATGCAAATAACACTTCTTTAAGTAAAGAACGAATAAATTCCATCTTGAACAAATACAAAGATTTATCAGCATCAACCTCTGAGACAGAAACCTCTGAACCAGAAGAACCATTATCAGTATCAGAATGATGATGTTCATTTAAAAATTCATCTGAAAAAAGAGAAGTTTTAAAAGACTTTTATGTATACTAGAAGGAGAAATAACAGACATAGCCTTCTTAATGGATTTAAAAAATAAAATCTCTTATGTTATCAGGAACACTCTGAAAATTAGATGTTGACGGAACAGCAACAGGTAATGTAACAGTACTAAAGGAAATTTTATCTGCATTAAAAAGTTTGACATGACATGCAATACAAATAACAGCTGGAGAAACAGATACCAAAAGTTTATAGCAGATACACTTAGCTTGGTAGCTCCAGCACTGTGCAGTGATTTTCCTGAAGTATCTTCTGACTCAGTTGCAACGTGGAACATCTTGCAATATGTAAAAGAAAAAAACAACATATAAAGCAAAATTGATCAAATTCCTTAAATGACAGTTTCAGGAATGGGAAAAAAATGCCAGTGAACAAGCTTCTAGCAACCAGAAGCAATAAATAATGAGACTTAAATAATGTGGAGACAAAAATGACGCCCATATTTTTTAGCGCCAAAAAAGACGCCCACATTATTTGGCGCCTAAATGCTTTTGGCGCCAAAAATGACGCCACATCCGGAACGCCGACATTTTTGACGCAAAAAAAACGTCAAAAAATGACGCAACTTCCGGCGACACGTATGACGCCGGAAACAGAAAAAAAAAAAAAAATTTGCGCCAAAAAAGTCTGCGCCAAGAATGACGCAATAAAATGAAGCATTTTCTGCCCCCGCGAGCCTAACAGCCCACAGGGAAAAAGTCAAATTTTTTAAGGTAAGAAAAAATGATTGAAACAAATGCATTTATCCCAAATATGAAACTGACTGTCTGAAAAATAAGGAAAGTTGAACATTCTGAGTCAAGGCAAATAAATGTTTGAATACATATATTTAGAACTTTATAAACAAAGTGCCCAACCATAGCTTAGAGTGTCACAGAAAATAAGATTTACTTACCCCAGGACACTCATCTACATGTTTGTAGAAAGCCAAACCAGTACTGAAACGAGAATCAGCAGAGGTAATGGTATATATAAGAGTATATCGTCGATCTGAAAAGGGAGGTAAGAGATGAATCTCTACGACCGATAACAGAGAACCTATGAAATAGACCCCGTAGAAGGAGATCACTGCATTCAAATAGGCAATACTCTCCTCACATCCCTCTGACATTCACTGCACGCTGAGAGGAAAACCGGGCTCCAACTTGCTGCGGAGCGCATATCAACGTAGAATCTAGCACAAACTTACTTCACCACCTCCATCGGAGGCAAAGTTTGTAAAACTGAATTGTGGGTGTGGTGAGGGGTGTATTTATAGGCATTTTAAGGTTTGGGAAACTTTGCCCCTCCTGGTAGGAATGTATATCCCATACGTCACTAGCTCATGGACTCTTGCTAATTACATGAAAGAAATTTACTTTTCTTTCTGGACATGGAGAGTACACGGCCCCGCCCTTTATTTCAAGACAGTTATCTTTGACTATACCTCAGGTACCTCTACACCTTGTAGTACTCCTTTTTTCTCCATTTCCCTTTGGTCGAATGACTGGGGGTTGTGGGAAGAGAAGTGATACTTAACAGTTTGACTGTGGTGCTCTTTGCCTCCTCCTGCTGGCCAGGAGTGGTATCCCCAACAGTAATTGATGAAGCCGTGGACTCACCATATCCGGAAATAAATTTATTAGGTAAGCATACATTTTCTTTTTTTTCTTTCATGATTCAGATAGAGCAGCAATTTAGTTTAATCGTATTATCACATATTTTTTTGTTCTCTTAGTATCTTTATTTTAAAAAGCAGGAATGTAAGCTTAGGAGCCAGCCAATGTTCCCTGTAATGTGCAAGGCAGCGCAGTGATCTATGTAGGCCCGTGCACAGATAAAGACAGGCAGCGCATGACAGGAGGCAGTGAGGGAGTATGTGGTTGCTCCTTCATCTGATTGGTTTAGCCCAATGTGTGAGCAGGGCAGGTGGAAGGTAGTTGTTAGCTGGCAGAGAAGGTGGCTGGTGTGCTGTGCTGCTCAGCTTGCTACTGCTTTTGCTGTGCGGAGTGTTTAGGGCGGCTTCTGCTGGCATAACGTTACCCACTTTTAATGATTACATTCCGTTTAGGCTCAACTGGCCTGGTCCGGACTTTTCACTGGTCAGTACACTGACCGTACACTACACAGTGTTGCAGGAAATGGGAACTTGACAGTATGACAGCCTTAAAGTAACAGATGCACCATGGAATGAAAGAGTTAACTCAAGAGCAAGGTCAGGGGAGCATGTTGTATACAAGTTAGAGACATAGTCACAGTATTTGTGTGTAACACCAGAGGGGGATCCTATGGTGAAGGGAGAGGAATAGAGGATAGGGATATTATCTTGGAGGGGGAGGGGGTAAATGAGAGAGGGGGGGGGGGTAGCTACACTACAGAAAACAATGTTTTATCTAGTTTTTTTTAATAAAAACAATTAAAATGATAGCAAACCGGGTACTGGCAGACAGCTGCCAGTACCTAAGATGGCAAAAATCAGTTAGAGGGGGGAGGTTTAGAGAGCTGTTTTGGGGGATCAGGGAGGTTGGGGGGTAAGGGGGGATCATACATTGCAGAAAATATAAAAAAAATATATTTTATTTAAAAAAAAGCCTTATATTTTCATACTGGCAGACTTTCTGCCAATACTTAAGATGGGGGTGACCATTGGAGGTTGGGGGAAGGAAGAGAGTTGTTTGAGAGGGATCAGGGGTTGGAAAGTGTCAGGTGGGAGGATAATCTCTACACTTAAGCTAAAATGAAGCTTACAAGCTACCTGATTAACCCCTTCACTGCTGTGCATAATGCAAATGTGGTGGGCAAGTGCAATTAGCTATTTCTGAACAAAGGGGATCCCAGAGAAACTTTTACAACCCCTTTTCCAGTGATTGCACAAGCTGTTTGTAAATAAGTTCAGTGAGTAGCCTAAAGTTTGTGAAAAAGTTTTTTATTTGATCATATTTGGTGGTGAAATTATGGCATGAAATATATAAAAATGGGCCTAGATCAATACTTTCGGTTGTCTACTAAAAAAAAAAATATAGTTTTGATAGGTAAACATAAAAAGGCTCTATTTCTGTTTAAATGTAGTGATGGCAAAACTGCTAAAAATGCTCTGGTCTTTTGGGGACATTAAACACTAAATAAATGTTAGATGGAATAAATCATTCAAAGAAAAGATTAGTCTGAGACTAACATGTAGATATATTTTTTAAAGTTTCATTAGTTTTTTAAATATTGACAAAATAAGTGTAAAGTTTTAGTGTCTATAAAACAATGGGAGCTGCCATGTTGTAACTTTGGCCACAGCAGAGAAAGTAACCTAATAGGGACAGTTATAAATAGGTCACTACAGTGTGCAGCCAATAGCTGTGTGTAATATAACAGTGTTCTGAACTTCCATTTCTAACAGGAACTGAAAAGCTCACAATTTCAGAATGGAATTACAGGAAAAGGGGAAAAAATAAATAATGAAAGTCTATTGCAGTTTATATATATATATATATATATATATATATATATATATATATATATATATATATATATATATATATATATATATATATATATATATATATATATCCAATTTATCATATTATATTATCAACTCAAAGTGTTTAATGTCCCTTTAAGGGGTTGTTAAAAATGTATATTCTACCTGTATTATAAAAGAAAAATTAGGTTTCATGTAGAACAGTGACACCTACAGGTAGAAATGAAAAGTGCAGGCACGTATTTTTCTCCTCTTTTCTCTGTAAAGCGTCATTATTGTTTTTAGGTTTGTGCGCATACACATTGTACTACATCCCGCAGAACATTTAATAAAGTCATGTAGCCAAGTGACAAAATAATTTTAATTCTCAATATTTCTTTTAAATTTTTTTTGTTAATGTCAGGATTAAAGTCCTACAATGCAAAAAAAACCCACTTTGCTAAAAGAATACAAAAAAATATATAGAAACTTAAAGGGACATTAAACTCCATTTTTTTTTCTTTCATTATTCAGATAGAGCATGTGATTATAAACAACATCTTTTTTTAGAAAAGCAGGGATATAAGCTTAGGAGTGAGCATTTAGAAGTAAAATGGAAACTGTTTTAATATAGTCTGTTCTGTCTGAATAACTTCTAATGTCTAATTTGTTTAATTCTCTTGGTATCCTTTGTTAAAAACATACCTAGGTAGACTCAGGAGCTGCAGTTCAGTACTGGGAGCTGGTGGTTGCACATATATGCCTCATGTCATTGGTTCATCCAGTGTGTTCAGCAAGCTCCCAGCAGTGCATTGCAGCTCCATTAACAAAAGATACCAAGAGAATGAAGAAGATAGAATAAATAATACAATTATATGAGATGTGTCCCTTATTGAACTATACTGAATACTTCTAATGATCTTGCCTTGCCCAGACCCATAGCCCTATGTGATTGCTCCTCAGTCCCTCGGGCTCTTGTTTAGATTCTAGGGGAAATTATATTAGATGATATTAAAGGGACATGAAACCCACTTTCTTTCATTATTCAGATAGATTATAAATTTTTAAACTAACCAATTTACTTCTTTTATCAATTGTGTTTTATTCTCTTGGTATTCTTTGTTAAAGGAGCAGCAATGCAGTACTGGGAACTAGCTGAGCACATTTGTAAGCCAATGACAAGAGGCATATTTGTGTAGCCACCAATCAGCAGCTTGCTCCCAGCTTCTGAACCTAACTATAAGGGAGATTACAAGTTGTGCAGTACGGCTATACCACTGAAAAATTGGCCTTTGCATGCAGAATAGTCAGCTCACCCGTATTACAAGTTGTGGCGGTACAGCTATACCGCAACAATCCATTGCACACTCCAAAAATGGCTTTTGAGTGTGGAATATTCAGCTCACCCGTATTACAGGTTGTGCGGTCAGGCTTTTCCACTAGCGTTATAGCTTATACTGCCACAATTCATTCCACTATCAAAAACCAGTAGTTATGGATTTTTGCAAAACAAAAATGTAAATTTAGCGAGCGGGCACATCCCCTTATCTCTCCCCACTGCTTGTGAACTTGGTTGATTTGGGATAGAGTTTTGTTGCGAAGATACCTGTGTACAGCAGTTTTACTCACATACCAAATCAACTGTGCCTATACTCTTCTTGTCAGTGGACTGTTGTCTAATCTGTGAAGCTATTTGTGCTTTCCACATCAAACTGTTCATCACTTGTATTTATTTAAGCCCTGTTTCTACTGTGGATCGCATTTTAAAGGGGCCTCTGGGTGGTATTGTGTCTTGTATACGCTGCAGGCTATTCACAGTTCTGTGTTTTTGAATAATTTTGTGTTTTGGATACATCTATAAATTCTCATTGAGGAGTTGCAGGAAATGGAGTCTGGGACTTTTAAAGAGATAGATGAGGACAATTTAGAAATGCTGGACTTAGAGGATGTCTTTAATTATGATTCTCCTAAAACGAAGTTACGGGATCTGTTTCAGGACTTTGAAAATCTTAAATTTAAAGAACAAAAACTTAAGTGGGACAAGTGGATCCTAACAAAATATTTAGATCTAAAGATGGTCCCCAGAGGACTAAGGTTGAACAAAATTCCTACCTATGACATCAAGGATCAGGCATTTGTCATACTCTGGAATCAAGCTCTAACTGTTCATTGACCTTAATCTCTCTTCTCATTGAATATAAAGAGGTGTTATTGAATGAGGTTAAATAAAAAATTGTGAATATACAGTCTGATATGGATAGATTAAGAGAGTGTGATATATATCTAAGATTTGAAGCTATTGTTAAAAAAAAACTATTGATGAATCTAAGAAATTAGTCATTCAAACCAAGCACAATAAGTTCCTGAGAGATCAAAAGGATTACTCTCAGGGGTTAGTGTATGTGTGGCGTTGCCGACAAAGGAACAAATCTTGGTTTAATACAGGTACCCAGGAGGGCTCTACTGGTAATAAAAACAAGAATAGGAGACATCATAACAACAAAGGTAATAGGCAAGAGACGCAAAGTTTCCCACCTAAGAAAGTTACCTTCTCTGATTCAGAGGTGGATGCTTCTGATGAGGATACATTTGCATCAAGCTTTGAGGGGGTTTCAGGTGATGAACAAGTGTCTGGAGGGGAGGAACAACCCCAGATAGCAAACACACATATCTCCTTAGGTAGTAACAGTAAAGGCATACTTAAGGATTTTTGGTAATCAGGGAGCAAGACCTAAAGTATACACTGAACCTATAGCCACAGCCAGCACCACACAGTATCCTAATTTGCAGGTTTTTCACGGGGCCTCAAAAACAATTCCAGGGAGGAGGGAAGCAGGATGCAGTAAAAGTAAATACTCAGATGGGAGGACAAGAACAGCCCAGGTATTCACTAAGAGCAAAAAACAACCAGAAACAAAGGAAATATCAGTAGATATGGTAATCAATATAGCTACCTATCCATTGACAGAGGTTGAACGAAGGGTTTTGAATTATGGTTTGGGATTTGTTCTGTCAAGGAGCTTTGATCTTTTTTCAGACAATCCTCGATGTGAACAAATTGATCAGAGACCTTAACCTTAAAAAAAAAAAATTCAGATATTGGTACACCTGAGCGAAGCTCCCTGGATAGTTTACCACCTAAGGTTGCAATTAATGACAACTTGACTCTTGAGGATACCTGTGCTGTGGTGTCCCTAGAGTGTTTGCATAATGAGGGTAGAGATGGGGATGCTATATCCATGGGAGTAATTTCTCCCACTCTAAGAGGCCCATTTATCAAGCTCCAAATGGAGCTTGAGGGCCCGTGTTTCTGCTGAGCCTGCAGGCTTGCCAGAAACAGCAGTTATGAAGCAGCAGTCTAAAGACCAGTGCTCCATAACCTGTCTGCTCTGAGCAGGCAGACATAGCCGGAATTCAACCCGATTGAGTACGATCGGGTTGATTGACACCCCCCTGCTGGTGGCCAATTGGCCGAGAGTCTGCAGGGGGCGGCTTTGCACCAGCAGCTCACAAGAGCTGCTGGTGCAATGCTGAATACGGAGAGCGTATTGCTCTCCGCATTCAGTGAGGTCTGGCGGATCTGATCCGCACTGTCGGATCAGGTCCGCCAGACCTTTGATAAATCCACTTTTCTAGTGGTTCACACCTAATTCACTCATAAGGTCTTAAAGCACAGTTATATTGAAATATGATTTCCAAGCACTGACCTTTAAATATTATATCAGTGAAACAGGTCTCATTTCTTTTTTTTTTTTTTAATTTTATTTATTTCCAACAAAGGGTACATACAAAACATAATTTTATAAATGTATATCTTGCAGCGCCAAGATGTCAACCATACAAGCTGTGCTCTTGTTGCGGAATCTCCCAACCAGATCCCAAAATGTCAATAAATTAAAAGTGCTTAGTGAGTACAGCGCTACAAAGTCCTAGAGGAAAGGATTTGTGGCTAAAGATGGTGTCCACGATTGGTATAACTGTAAGTGACGAGTTGGTCGCATTGCAAATAGCCGATAAGTCTAAGTGCATAAATGTTTCAATGTATACGAAAAATAATAACTTATAATGGATCAGATGCTCCTATATGTTATGCTAAAACCATTTATTATGTTTTACTAATGACATTTTACTAATAACATTTTGATTTAACATATGTAGTTAAAAATCCTTGACAATGTGTGTGTACATAAAATACATAAAAATCCTTTAAAACACAGTTCTATAACAGGATATTAAAAACAAATCTATGGTACCAATATGTGCACATAAAAAAGGGGGGGGGGGATTTTCAGAATATAGTCTTAAAAATCTGAAGAATAGTCGTGTGATCCTATGGTATATCGACTTTTTAAAGTGTCCCAATGTTGGTGTGTTCAAATATAGTGAACCACTTAAAAATATGAAAAAATATGAAAAAATAAAAATGTGTGAAAAAATGTGAAAAAATAGATTAATTGCCTCTCAAAAATGAAAAATATCAAAAAATTATCAAAAATATCAAAAATATCAAAAATACCAAAAATATATAATTTGTGATATCACAACTGTGAAAAATAAAAAATAAAATTAAAATAAGTGGAGTGTTTTCCAAAAATATGCCTTGGTGAAAGTCAAATATATCCTCAAAAATAGTGATATATATAATAGTGTAACAAATGATCCCAAAAGGTGTAACAAATGTTCCCAAAAGGTAGTGATAACTCCAAATGCAAATGATATTGAGAAGTCTATTGAGACTTAAATGTATCCAAAATATATATCCAAACAGGTGTAGTTATATTGTGGTTCCTATGTGTAGGTCCTCTTCTTGAGGTGTGTGTTAGAACTTCAGTAATATCATCTTGAACCAATAAGATCCTGAGCCGTAATACCAGTTAGCCAACGCGTTTCGGTTCACATAGAACCTTTCTCAAGACTGGTACCGGCTCTATCGTTTGTTTGCCTTAAATGTATTGTTTGGCCAATGGGATTGGATTAGTTTTTGCGCCAAAAATTCGCGCCAAATAAGCCGTTACGAAAAATGCGTCTTTTCGTTGTATATAAGTCCTAATTTGATACTCCTTGTGTGTTGTTTCTATTTCTTATTTTATAATAATATTCGTTTCGTTATCGTACTTAACCTTGTAGTTGATGTGTAAAGTAATATCTTGTTTGCCGGATGTTTTTACCGGAAATGGAGATTAACCGGAAGTGACATCGTAGTTCGTGTGCGCACTTCCGGTTACCGCATGTTGTACCTCTGTCCACAGAGACTATGTCTCTGAAAATTGAGGTTGTTTTGCCAATATTTTGTGATTAGTGGTATTAGGCTCAGGATCTATCTAAGTGTTATAAAATGGTTTGTTTGTGTCTATATAAAGGGTTGCTGGCGAAACATGTTGATATCTGTGTGAACACCAAGAAAGAAAAAGCCTGTTTTTTTCCTGCGTACAGAAGTACTTAAGTGCAGGAGATTGAGGAACTACAAACACAAAAGCTAACTTGCGCAAGTTACAGAAACAAAAGGATTGTCTACAGTTTGGTGCTGTAATCAGAGCACTTCTACAAAGACCAGTGACAAGGTAACACAAAGAAAACTACCTACCGGAACCCCTTGTCTGAGAGTCAAACTGAGGACACATAGGAACCGCTGGGAAGCCGTGAGTAGTAACAGCTCACAAGAGAGGGTAAGAAAATCACCCCTAAACACTGTTTGGAACATTCCTTTTCTACAAATTAAGCTCACTGAGGATACAAAGAGGTAACTGTGAAACCGTAATATATCACAACATAAATATAAGGATAAAGAACACAGCCCTCAGTAATTTATCTCCAATTACTTACAAATGCTTTGATGAACTTTTTAGATACACAAAATTACAACCAATATAAGTAAACAGCCATTGTGGGGACACCATTTATAATCTTGCATTTAAATTGTTTTAACTAATTGTTAGTTTTTGCTACATATTTGTAATTTTAAAGTTGATGAAATATAGATATAAAATATCAAATAGAGACAAATATTATTAATTGTGTTGAAATAAAAGAATACATTCTATCTAATATCTTTGAACAAAGGATACAAAAGAGCAGATAAATCCTTTTATTTGTGTATGAAACAAATGTATATCTGAATTTTAGAAATTTTATGAATTGATCGATATAGTGTTGCAACACTTAGGGATTGTGATTTATTTTATCTTGGTATTATCATGTTTTTATTTTGAAAATAAATTGTAGAAGAATTTTTCACTTATTCTGTCCAAGGTCCAGTTTTTTCTACATATTTAGCTAACGACCTCCATACACACCTTTATCCCTTTTGCAGATTAAGCGCCTAATCTCCATAACTTTTTCACTTTATACACCTTTCTATCTGGGAAGTAGATAGTAGGAGAATAGGGCAAGGGATATTAACTCTTAAGCGCTAGTTTATTTAACCCCCTTTTTTTGCTATATACACTAAACGTAATCGGCAATGGATTGGTCCATTCTAGAGCACAAAAGTACATATAAATATATATAGAAATACAGATACAATAAAATAGAGATACATAATCATAAAAAAACGGAGATACATAATCATATAAAAACAAAAAGACTGTATATATAGCCTTTCAAATGAGTGCAAAAATCATATATGTTATCATTTTATTGGTCTATTTAAAATCCATTATAAAGATATTTCCACATAATTTGGAACATATAAAAATATATAAAAAATAAATAGAAACATATGTATGCCTATAAATACATATAAAAACCTATAAGAAGATGGAGATTTCCATTTCTTGTGGCACTTGGGGTCCAAAAAATGTAATATCTGAGTCTCATAACCCAACTGTACGTTGGTCACAGTGGACCCTAACTCTGATAGACAGGTTATGTATATATGTGTGTGTAGGACAGTGTATATATAGAGTATATGAAAAAAACTTTCTTAGTATATGTATATAGGGACATATACAAAAAATAATAACATTGTATAAAACTGAGAGTGGGAGGTGAGAATTAGAAAGCAAGAGTTAAAATGTTAAAACAAAAGGTAAAACAACTAGGTTAAAACATGGGTTAAGATGTCAGTCTTTTTAAGAATACCAGTGGTTTCTAAAATCTAAAAAGCCTGAACTCTAAAACTTTAAAACTCCAAAGAACCAAACTCTCAAAGTGCACAAGTTTCAAAATGTATAAGCTGGATGGCCCTTTGGTATATTTCCACATTTTTTCACCCATTACATAGGTGTTATAGGGGGTCAGATATGGGGTTATCATAGTAGATGGAATATTTCCGTGCTGCTATTTAGGCCTTTGGGAAAGGTGCAGTCTAACTGGAAAATCCACTTTGATTCTACTTTCAAAAGTTGTCTTTCAAAATCTCCCCCTCTCCAATTTTTTATTGGTCTGCTGATGCCCATATATTTAAAGGTTTTGTTGTTACCATTATGGACTTCCTTAAAATGTTTGTACAGTGGGAAGTCCTCCTTGCCCCACTTTATCTGTAAGAGGTGCTTTCGAATTCTGTCTCGGAGTTTTCTGGAGGTTTGTCCTATATATTGCAGTCCACATCCACATTCAATTAGGTATATGACGCCCGAATCCTGGCACCTAATCATTTCTTTCATATTAAAACACTCTTTTGTAATCTTGGATTTAAACGTCTGGCTCTTCTTGCCATGTTTGCAAGCCTTACATAAATGGCATGGAAAAAAGCCTTTTAATGGTTTGCCATATACATCATTTACTCTGGTCTTTCTGGTTGCTGTAGGTACGCTGGGGGCAATCATAGTCTTTAGGTTTTTCGTTTTCCTATATATGAACGTGGGGGACTCTTCCAGATCCTTCCCAATTATGTTATCTTCCTTGAGAAAATGCCAGTGTTTCTTAATTATCTTTTCAATTAGAAACTTATTCTCACTGTATTCCGAGATGAAAGGTACCTTTATGGTGTTGCTTCCTTGTGGGGTCTTTTCTTTATATTTCAGCATCGATCTTCTGTCCATTTTCCCCACTTCTTCTATTGTTTTATGTATAGTGTCTTCGTCGTATCCCCTGTCCATGAATCTTTTTTTCAGGATTTCAGACTGTTCTTTCCATTTATCTGTGTCAGAGCAGTTTTTCCTAATCCTTATCAGTTGTCCTTTCGGGATATTCGATTTCCATCTGTGATGGTGACAACTGGTTTGGTGGATGTAGTTACTACAGTCTACGTCCTTGAAGTATGTAGATGTTGAAAGTTTCCCTTGTTTTACATTTATATTCAAATCTAGAAAGTGGATGTTATATTTACTTATTTCATGTGTGAATTTTAAGTTCATTCTGTTATTGTTCATCACATTTATAGTGTGTTGGAGGTCTTCGACGGGCCCCTTCCACACAATGAGGATGTCATCTATGTATCTCTTATAAAGGACCAGGTCTGCGCCTGCTGGGCAGGAGTCCCAAAACAGGTTCTCCCATTGGCCCATATACAAGTTAGCATAGCTAGGCGCAAACCTGGTCCCCATAGCTGTTCCGCATTTTTGGTTGTAAAATGTTCCTCTGTCATTGAAATAGTTGTGGCTGAGGATGTATGAGATGCCTTCCAGGACAAATTCTCTCTGTTCCTGACTCAGTTCTATATCCTTCTCCATAAAGTGTCTGACTGCTTCCAGACCCAGGTTATGTGGGATGCTCGTATAAAGAGCAGTAACGTCACAAGTAGCCAGAATGTATTGACTATTCCATTCTAGACTATTGAGTATGTTCAGGACCTCAGTTGAGTCCCTGAGATAAGAGGGCAATTTTTGAACATGTTTTTGGAGTCTTCTGTCTATGTATTCTGATAAGTTGCAAGAAATTGAGCCTATGCCTGATATGATAGGCCTACCAGGGGGATTGTTCAGCCTCTTGTGGATTTTGGGAAGGTAGTAGTATACAGGTATCCTTGGATGTTGTATGGATATGTACCTGTACTCATGGTTGTTGATTATTCCTTTCCTTTTGGCTGATAGTAATATGGAGTCTAGTTCTCTTTTATATCCTTCTGTAGGGTCCGAATTTAGGATCTCATAAGTTTCTCGATCCCCCAGAATTCTATCTGACTCCTTATTATAATCATCTTTGTTTAGAATAACAATCCCCCCTCCCTTGTCGGCCGGCTTTACTATGATAGCTTTGTTATCTTCTAGGCTTCTTATTGTGTCCATCTGTGTTTTGGTTAAGTTATGATGGAATTTTTTGATGTTATTGTTCTTAAGTTTCTTTATATCATCACATACTATGTTTTCGAACGTTTCAATTTGGGGTCCCTTGTGCGTAATGGGGAAAAAAGTGGATTTAGGCTTAAGATTCGTATATTCCAACTTATCTTGTGTAGGATTATCAATGGCTCTCATATCTATGTTTGGTTGAGAGTTTGTTCTTTCCAATGTTGATTTCAAAAAGAATCTTTTGAGAGTAAGTTTTCTCACTAGCTGTTTCACATGTATATAGGTTTGGAATTTATCCAAACCTCTAGATGGAGCGTAAGAAAGACCTAAGGACAATACTTCCTTGTCCTTGTGGCTTAGATTTATGTTACTCAAATTGTATATCCCTTTGTTGTCTGTATCTTCCAGATCTTTAGTATGATTAATGATATCATTACTTGTAGAAGGGATTACAATTGGTTTATCTTCACATTTTTTTATGTGTCTGTGTGATTTCCAGAGATTTCTTTTTCAACTTTATACCTGCTCTTCTACCTCTATGGGTTTTCTTTTTAAGCTTGGATTTAAAGGCTCTTCCATGTCTTGTATTCTGTCCTTTCTTTTCGATTGTTTGTTCCTGTCTATAAGTGTCGTGGTTCCCTCCCCTAAAAAATGGTGGTTATTATGTTCTGTGACCATTCCTGATGGTTGATTATTTGTATTTCTCTGGACTGAACGAGTAGGACTGTTTAAGTTCTCTTTCTGTCTCAGAGGTTCGAATCTATTCATGGTCGGTGTGGGGGTGTCTGCCCAGCTGTTTCTTGATCTGTCGCTAGAGATATTTCTAGGGTGGTGACCCTGGTTTTCTTGGAAGTGTACTCTTGGGTACATGTGTTGTTGTCTGTTCCTATAGCTATAATTGTCTCTATTATCATAGATGTCTCTATTCTCATAGGAAGAGAATCTGGTGTGATATCACACCAGATTCTCTTCCTATGAGAATAGAGACATCTATGATAATAGAGACAATTATAGCTATAGGAACAGACAACAACACATGTACCCAAGAGTACACTTCAAAGAAAACCAGGGTCACCACCCTAGAAATATCTCTAGCGACAGATCAAGAAACAGCTGGGCAGACACCCCCACACCGACCATGAATAGATTCGAACCTCTGAGACAGAAAGAGAACTTAAACAGTCCTACTCGTTCAGTCCAGAGAAATACAAATAATCAACCATCAGGAATGGTCACAGAACATAATAACCACCATTTTTTAGGGGAGGGAACCACGACACTTATAGACAGGAACAAACAATCGAAAAGAAAGGACAGAATACAAGACATGGAAGAGCCTTTAAATCCAAGCTTAAAAAGAAAACCCATAGAGGTAGAATAGCAGGTATAAAGTTGAAAAAGAAATCTCTGGAAATCACACAGACACATAAAAAAATGTGAAGATAAACCAATTGTAATCCCTTCTACAAGTAATGATATCATTAATCATACTAAAGATCTGGAAGATACAGACAACAAAGGGATATACAATTTGAGTAACATAAATCTAAGCCACAAGGACAAGGAAGTATTGTCCTTAGGTCTTTCTTACGCTCCATCTAGAGGTTTGGATAAATTCCAAACCTATATATATGTGAAACAGCTAGTGAGAAAACTTACTCTCAAAAGATTCTTTTTGAAATCAACATTGGAAAGAACAAACTCTCAACCAAACATAGATATGAGAGCCATTGATAATCCTACACAAGATAAGTTGGAATATACGAATCTTAAGCCTAAATCCACTTTTTTCCCCATTACGCACAAGGGACCCCAAATTGAAACGTTCGAAAACATAGTATGTGATGATATAAAGAAACTTAAGAACAATAACATCAAAAAATTCCATCATAACTTAACCAAAACACAGATGGACACAATAAGAAGCCTAGAAGATAACAAAGCTATCATAGTAAAGCCGGCCGACAAGGGAGGGGGGATTGTTATTCTAAACAAAGATGATTATAATAAGGAGTCAGATAGAATTCTGGGGGATCGAGAAACTTATGAGATCCTAAATTCGGACCCTACAGAAGGATATAAAAGAGAACTAGACTCCATATTACTATCAGCCAAAAGGAAAGGAATAATCAACAACCATTAGTACAGGTACATATCCATACAACATCCAAGGATACCTGTATTCTACTACCTTCCCAAAATCCACAAGAGGCTGAACAATCCCCCTGGTAGGACTATCATATCAGGCATAGGCTCAATTTCTTGCAACTTATCAGAATACATAGACAGAAGACTCCAAAAACATGTTCAAAAATTGCCCTCTTATCTCAGGGACTCAACTGAGGTCCTGAACATACTCAATAGTCTAGAATGGAATAGTCAATACATTCTGGCTACTTGTGACGTTACTGCTCTTTATACGAGCATCCCACATAACCTGGGTCTGGAAGCAGTCAGACACTTTATGGAGAAGGATATAGAACTGAGTCAGGAACAGAGAGAATTTGTCCTGGAAGGCATCTCATACATCCTCAGCCACAACTATTTCAATGACAGAGGAACATTTTACAACCAAAAATGCGGAACAGCTATGGGGACCAGGTTTGCGCCTAGCTATGCTAACTTGTATATGGGCCAATGGGAGAACCTGTTTTGGGACTCCTGCCCAGCAGGCGCAGACCTGGTCCTTTATAAGAGATACATAGATGACATCCTCATTGTGTGGAAGGGGCCCGTCGAAGACCTCCAACACACTATAAATGTGATGAACAATAACAGAATGAACTTAAAATTCACACATGAAATAAGTAAATATAACATCCACTTTCTAGATTTGAATATAAATGTAAAACAAGGGAAACTTTCAACATCTACATACTTCAAGGACGTAGACTGTAGTAACTACATCCACCAAACCAGTTGTCACCATCACAGATGGAAATCGAATATCCCGAAAGGACAACTGATGAGGATTAGGAAAAACTGCTCTGACACAGATAAATGGAAAGAACAGTCTGAAATCCTGAAAAAAAGATTCATGGACAGGGGATACGACGAAGACACTATACATAAAACAATAGAAGAAGTGGGGAAAATGGACAGAAGATCGATGCTGAAATATAAAGAAAAGACCCCACAAGGAAGCAACACCATAAAGGTACCTTTCATCTCGGAATACAGTGAGAATAAGTTTCTAATTGAAAAGATAATTAAGAAACACTGGCATTTTCTCAAGGAAGATAACATAATTGGGAAGGATCTGGAAGAGTCCCCCACGTTCATATATAGGAAAACGAAAAACCTAAAGACTATGATTGCCCCCAGCGTACCTACAGCAACCAGAAAGACCAGAGTAAATGATGTATATGGCAAACCATTAAAAGGCTTTTTTCCATGCCATTTATGTAAGGCTTGCAAACATGGCAAGAAGAGCCAGACGTTTAAATCCAAGATTACAAAAGAGTGTTTTAATATGAAAGAAATGATTAGGTGCCAGGATTCGGGCGTCATATACCTAATTGAATGTGGATGTGGACTGCAATATATAGGACAAACCTCCAGAAAACTCCGAGACAGAATTCGAGAGCACCTCTTACAGATAAAGTGGGGCAAGGAGGACTTCCCACTGTACAAACATTTTAAGGAAGTCCATAATGGTAACAACAAAACCTTTAAATATATGGGCATCAGCAGACCAATAAAAAATTGGAGAGGGGGAGATTTTGAAAGACAACTTTTGAAAGTAGAATCAAAGTGGATTTTCCAGTTAGACTGCACCTTTCCCAAAGGCCTAAATAGCAGCACGGAAATATTCCATCTACTATGATAACCCCATATCTGACCCCCTATAACACCTATGTAATGGGTGAAAAAATGTGGAAATATACCAAAGGGCCATCCAGCTTATACATTTTGAAACTTGTGCACTTTGAGAGTTTGGTTCTTTGGAGTTTTAAAGTTTTAAAGTTTTAGAGTTCAGGCTTTTTAGATTTTAGAAACCACTGGTATTCTTAAAAAGACTGACATCTTAACCCATGTTTTAACCTAGTTGTTTTACCTTTTGTTTTAACATTTTAACTCTTGCTTTCTAATTCTCACCTCCCACTCTCAGTTTTATACAATGTTATTATTTTTTGTATATGTCCCTATATACATATACTAAGAAAGTTTTTTTCATATACTCTATATATACACTGTCCTACACACACATATATACATAACCTGTCTATCAGAGTTAGGGTCCACTGTGACCAACGTACAGTTGGGTTATGAGACTCAGATATTACATTTTTTGGACCCCAAGTGCCACAAGAAATGGAAATCTCCATCTTCTTATAGGTTTTTATATGTATTTATAGGCATACATATGTTTCTATTTATTTTTTATATATTTTTATATGTTCCAAATTATGTGGAAATATCTTTATAATGGATTTTAAATAGACCAATAAAATGATAACATATATGATTTTTGCACTCATTTGAAAGGCTATATATACAGTCTTTTTGTTTTTATATGATTATGTATCTCCGTTTTTTTATGATTATGTATCTCTATTTTATTGTATCTGTATTTCTATATATATTTATATGTACTTTTGTGCTCTAGAATGGACCAATCCATTGCCGATTACGTTTAGTGTATATAGACACAAACAAACCATTTTATAACACTTAGATAGATCCTGAGCCTAATACCACTAATCACAAAATATTGGCAAAACAACCTCAATTTTCAGAGACATAGTCTCTGTGGACAGAGGTACAACATGCGGTAACCGGAAGTGCGCACACGAACTACGATGTCACTTCCGGTTAATCTCCATTTCCGGTAAAAACATCCGGCAAACAAGATATTACTTTACACATCAACTACAAGGTTAAGTACGATAACGAAACGAATATTATTATAAAATAAGAAATAGAAACAACACACAAGGAGTATCAAATTAGGACTTATATACAACGAAAAGACGCATTTTTCGTAACGGCTTATTTGGCGCGAATTTTTGGCGCAAAAACTAATCCAATCCCATTGGCCAAACAATACATTTAAGGCAAACAAACGATAGAGCCGGTACCAGTCTTGAGAAAGGTTCTATGTGAACCGAAACGCGTTGGCTAACTGGTATTACGGCTCAGGATCTTATTGGTTCAAGATGATATTACTGAAGTTCTAACACACACCTCAAGAAGAGGACCTACACATAGGAACCACAATATAACTACACCTGTTTGGATATATATTTTGGATACATTTAAGTCTCAATAGACTTCTCAATATCATTTGCATTTGGAGTTATCACTACCTTTTGGGAACATTTGTTACACCTTTTGGGATCATTTGTTACACTATTATATATATCACTATTTTTGAGGATATATTTGACTTTCACCAAGGCATATTTTTGGAAAACACTCCACTTATTTTAATTTTATTTTTTATTTTTCACAGTTGTGATATCACAAATTATATATTTTTGGTATTTTTGATATTTTTGATATTTTTGATAATTTTTTGATATTTTTCATTTTTGAGAGGCAATTAATCTATTTTTTCACATTTTTTCACACATTTTTATTTTTTCATATTTTTTCATATTTTTAAGTGGTTCACTATATTTGAACACACCAACATTGGGACACTTTAAAAAGTCGATATACCATAGGATCACACGACTATTCTTCAGATTTTTAAGACTATATTCTGAAAATCCCCCCCCCCTTTTTTATGTGCACATATTGGTACCATAGATTTGTTTTTAATATCCTGTTATAGAACTGTGTTTTAAAGGATTTTTATGTATTTTATGTACACACACATTGTCAAGGATTTTTAACTACATATGTTAAATCAAAATGTTATTAGTAAAATGTCATTAGTAAAACATAATAAATGGTTTTAGCATAACATATAGGAGCATCTGATCCATTATAAGTTATTATTTTTTGTATACATTGAAACATTTATGCACTTAGACTTATCGGCTATTTGCAATACGACCAACTCGTCACTTATAGTTATACCAATCGTGGACACCATCTTTAGCCACAAATCCTTTCCTCTAGGACTTTGTAGCGCTGTACTCACTAAGCACTTTTAATATATTTACATACAAAACATAATAGCATCACACCTCGCAGGGTGCGTCACATGAAAAATTGCCAATCCATGATAATAGATTACAGAGATGTGTGCATGTTTGAGAAAACCAGGGGTAATTAGGTTATGACCATTCATGTTTTCAACGTGTTGGAAAAGCTCCATACATCTGTACCTCAATGTTGGGGTTTTATATTTTTTTAACTAAACTACTTAACTACTTTAACTTAACTAAACTAAACACAAAAAAAACAAAAAAAACAAACAAACAAGAATTGATTTAGATGTCTCATTCACCAACACAGTATGATAGGAATGCTAACAATGATAATAACAGCCCTACTTGACTCATTGGCACGCTATGGGAGAGGGAGCTCCTTGGGATGGACATTGAATTTCCAGTCTGCTCAAATCATGCTTACAAACTATGGTTAAATATTCATAGGATATAGGGGCTTTAAAAAAAAAAAAAAAAAAAAAAAAAAAGAGAAAGCAAGTAACATATAAGGTAGCTAGAAGCAAAATTAGACTAAGCTGAACATAACAGTGCCCAAATATATTGAGGATTGCGTGTGCTAGTGCCATGCTGGGATAGTGTCTTAGCTAAACAGCTCTCAAAATATCAAAAAGCCCACAGAACCTGCTAAGGACAATCTAGAAAGAATGACATTAGGAGGGAGGAGGTCACCTTGTTAACTGCTTAAATTACATTGCCTCCTAATCTTCCTCTAATATATGACTAATAGGGGGTAAATACGGTTACCTAATAGTTATAGATGGTATATGCTTGTACAAAGAGCGTTCAAGGTGATGGATAATATGTAAATAAGTGGTAGGGCAGCCGTTTGCAGAGATAATATAGGAGCGTTCAAAAGCATGTTACAAACTACGGCAACTAAAAGCACAATGATCATGTCGGTAGTTGCTCAAACATAGTATTACTAGTGAGTGGCGTTACAATGCCCGACAAGCCTAACACCCCAAACCCCCATATAAGTTAAGAGAAGTGGGCATCTGCTGGTAGCAAAGTCTGGAGTTAACAGCATCAAGAAAATTGGGCAGCCGCTCCTAAATGTATCCCACAGTGTGCCATATAATGAGACTTGCCTTCCAATGAATAGGAGCAGCTTGACATTTTAAGCATACCACAAGCCTAAAGCAGTATAGAGGAAGGCTTTGGGACATAGAAAAGTGGAACAATAAAATTGGCCTCAAGTAAAAAATAACAGTGTTTCCTGAAGTCTTAGTCCTGGAGCCGCCGTCTAAGATAATGCAGTCACAGTATTAGGTATTGGCTGCCATAATTCAGGTCCCCTATATATCACAGATAATAAAACATGAGGAATCCAAAAATTGAACAATAACTAACAAAGTAAGTAAACCTTTTGGCAACAAGTTCAATGGTCAGTCTCAGTCGAAGTTTAATGTTAGGTCCGAGAGTAAGTTCCAAGCCAGCTCACCCTGTCCTGGGTATAATGTCATCCGATGCCGTTTTTCGGCAAAACAATCCCGCTCTTCGGTTTTAAACCGCAACGGCCATCTTGTTTTTTCAGGTGCTCCGAAGTGGGCTAGATAGTGTTCTGAACTGCCAGAAGCCCCGTTATAAAACTGTGTGCAGATAGTCCCGTTGTAGCTGTCGGCAATTGCTGATCCAGCCTGTCCCCCATGCCTGCACTTTGTGCACCAAACCATAGCTCTGCCGTCTGTAGTGGTAAGTATGAGGAGGCAACATGTTGCGAAGCTGCAATACTGCTATTCCCTTGAGTGGATTTTGAGTTGCGGTCACCAGTCCCGTTTAGTAAAGGGGGTATCCAGGAATTGTGAGTTGGTGTCCCGCCATTGCATAAATCAGGCTGCATATCGTCCAACCACACCATGCCGCCTGAGGGGTCATGTTTTGACTGCTTATTATCTAGTGTAGAGGTAGTTACCAATATCGATGCCGTATCAGATTCTGTGGGACAGGATCTTTTAGTTGCCTGAACCACTTCATGTAGATTTTGACAGCTTAGGAGTAAACGGTCAAAAATAGGCAGAAATGCTGTAATTATCTGCGCTGCAACGTCCCTTTCCGGTTCCATTGCTCAGTAATCCTTTATGGATTATAACTTGGTGTAATGCCTTCCAGGGGAGAAGTGTGTGGAGTGCTTCTATCTGCCAAAGTTTCCCGGACAGCTTATCTGCCAAGGGAGGTGCAGATGGCATAGAAGAGTGGCAAAATTACTGATGTTAGCAGAGATTTTCTTCAGAGCTAGCGGAGCTCACAGCCATCTTCTAGAACCGCCCACCGGAAGCCCCACAGGTCTCATTTCTTATAAAGAAAGTTTCTGAGTACAATAATAAGAAATGGTATTGAGAGAGAAATACTGTTTTAATAAAAATTTTATTATGCAGAAAATTAGCTTACAGAAGCAATAAAAATTAAATTAATTTAAATCCAAAATACACACAGAGTTAATTGACTATCAGTTAAGCTTGCTTTCAATAACAATTATTTGCATACCACTTGAAATGACTTCTATGCAACCAGACACCTAATCTCTTAGATGCTCTAGAATGACTTGTCCTTTGTTTACAAAAGAGGCGTTTTTATAACGTTCTGTTATCAGATGCAGACATCGTTTTTTGTTTTTTAAAAAAAACATAAACATTTTGTACATAGCCTTGAAAAGTTGTTATACAAGTTTTAACATACGCACTCCCTGTATGATTTAAACTGTATTAATTGTATTTGTGGATCACACTATTTATGTACACGCATGTATATGTAACTTTGTAACACTGTCTCTTTAAATTATATTAACTCTTGTGCTATTTGTTTTTAACCAATAAGATACCTTCTTAGGCTTTAAATTGTAACCACAGATGTAACTAATTATGTCTATGATTACGGTCAGACAGCTAGTGTGGCCAGAGTTTTGTTTATCCGTTTTCCTGCTTCTGGTTTTAAACCATATCTAATAAAAGTGTTTTTTTACTTCACTTTGTCTAGAGGCTCTTTTGGACTTTATCTTTTTTTGACTAAATAAACCTATTAACCCCTAAACCACCGCCCCCCCCACATTGCTACTACTAAAATAAACCTATTAACTCCTAAACCGCTGACCCTTCATGTGACAGACCCCTCTGTCAGTACTGGAAGGGTTAACTTTGTTCAGCTTTGAGAAACTATTTTCTGAAAGCAGGTTTCCTGACATCATCTATTGTTTAATGTAATTAAGTTTAAGTGATAAGCGTTCACATTGTTTAATCACCTCCAGAGTCAGACTGCCAGGTGTGAAGAAAGACTCCATTGTTTTCTTGTGTTTAATTGTTTATTTGGTTAAGTAATGCAATTCTATTGTATCCTGTAAAAGGGCATCTTCCCTCTATCTAATGTACTATCTTCTTCCTGTGCAGCTGTTGCTGGGGAGTGTCAACCAGATGGGAGACCTGAATAAATACTGGGCATATAGCCCTCAATAAAACACATTCTGTTTTACCCTCAAAATGGAGCTTGGTCTCATGTTTGGGGGGAATTAACTGGGTTTGTGTGTGGCTGATCCCGTATTCAGGGCATCTTTCATCTGGTATTAACCCTTGATATCCAGATTATACCATAATAACTGGTGATGAACCACATCACCCAGAAGAGCTACCTTTAAAGACTTGCTAGAACAACGGGGCCAACAAGCCAGTAACCTCAGGAAGAGGGAGATTATTACAATACTGACCAAGATGGACAGAGTACCAGGGCCCGAAGGAACCAATGAGCTCAGCATATCAGACAGAACCCCCGAAGAAGCAAGGTTAAAATAAGACTGGCACATTATGGCCCCAACCCGTCTGCCGAAATTATTGACTGGGTCATAGCAGCCGTGGAGGCCAACCTACTTCGCCAAAGCAGCGCTGCAGCAGCCCAAGTCACAGCAACCCCAGTGGAAAAGAGAAAGGTACATTTTGCAGCTTTTAAAAACTTCCTGGAAACAGAAGGAGAGATTGATGGGTACCTTGCAGATTTTGAGAGGCAATGTGCCCTACACAAGGTACCCGCAGAGGACTGGGTCACGATATTATCCGGAAAATTATCTGGCCGGGCCAGCGAGGCTTTTCGGGCCATTCCAGATGAGGAAGTCGAGGATTATAATGCTGTAAAAGAGGCGCTGCTCTCCAGGTATGCGGTTACACCGGAGGCATACAGGAGGCGGTTCAGAGACACTGTTAAACTAGCTGGAGATTCCTACATTGAGTGGGCATGTAGGGTGCACCGCACAGCAGCTCACTGGATGGCAGGGTGCTAAGCCGTATCCAGGGAAGAGGTGCTGCAGCTATTCCTGTTGGAACATTGCTTCGACAAGTGGAGAGTGGGTTCGGGACCGTAAACCCTCCACACTGCATGAAGCTTCTCGCCTGGCAGATGAGTATACGGATGCCTGCAAACTGGACACTGCTACCGCTAAGACCCCTGCCAGGGTGGAGTACCGACCCACAGTCACCCCAGCAGATACTGGTTACCAACCCCCCCGGCGCACCGCTCTACAGCACCCCCTCCAACCACAAACTATCCTCAGCCAGCCCAGTTCAACTCACGGGACTACTCGCAACCCATTCGGTGCTTCGGATTTAAGCAACTAGGGCACAAAAGACCAGAGTGTCCACTAAACCCAGCGAACCAAGCACAGTCCTGGAGGAGACCCGCCGGAGGAAACCCACGTAACCCTCAGCCTGCTGCCCACTGCATAGAGGAGGAAGAATGCTGGGGCATTATACATGAAGCAGACACTGTGCAAGCTGCCCACTGGGATAAACAGCAACAGCACTGGCAACTGGTTAAAGTGAATGGAAAGGAGGTCAGTGGTCTACGGGATACTGGTGCTACCATGACCTTGCTTCAAAAGAACTTGGTGTCTGAGAACCAGCACACCAGAGACACTGTGGTTGTGAGGGTAGCAGGGGGCACTGTGTTCCGCCTACCTGTTGCCCGGGTACATTTGGATTGGGGAGTGGGCTCTAGACATGTGAATGTGGGGGTCATGAAGGACTTACCAGCTGATGTTCTCCTTGGAAATGACTTGGCCCCCTTGTTTCTGCCTATGCTCCCATGGGTCCCGCCGATGTTAACCCTGTGACTACCCGTGCACAAATCCGTGCCACCGAGACCGACCAACCTGCTGCTAAGCCCCAGGACGCTGAGCTCAGTAAATATCTATCCACTATTGATACATGGAAGTCCCGTTACAACGTGGTGATGAAGGAGAAGAGTCAAGTAGAGGATGAAATGGTCACGTTAAACAATCATGTAACAGTGCTAGCGGGAGAGAAGAGGAGTACAGAGGAAAAAGCGTGTTTAGAATGGGAATCTCTGCTAGACAAGCTGCACCAACAGACCGCAGAAAACACCAGCTTCAGAGTGGAACATGAAACAGTAAAGAGAAATTTAGCGACACTGGAGAAAAAGCTGACGCTGGCTCATAGTGAGGTGCAGCAACTCAAGGGCAACTTACGTCAGTATGAAGGGCTTGTGGATACCTATAAAGAGCAGGTACAAAAAAACTCGTAAAGAAGCTGGTGAGATTTGTCTCCAACTGGAAAGAAGCGTCTCTGAAAACAAAAACTTGAAGGACTGTTTAGCCCTGGTCTGGGCACTGAAGAAGTTGAACCCTTATTTATACGGACAGGAATTCTCTCTCATAACGGGAATGCAGATGGATTGTCCCGGCAAACTGACATTCCTACCACCAAAGGGTCAAGCCGGGTCTGCCGGAGTGTCCCACCAGGAGGGAGCCGTGTGACAGACCCCTTTGTCAGTACTGGAAGGGTTAACTTTGTTCAGCTTTGAGAAACTATTTTCTGAAAACAGGTTTCCTGACATCAGCTATTGTTTACTGTAATTAAGTTTAAGTGATAAGCGTTCACATTGTTTAATCACCTCCAGAGTCAGACTGCCAGGTGTGAAGAAGGACTCCATTGTTTTCTTGTGTTTAATTGTTTATTTGGTTAAGTAATGCAATTCTATTGTATCCTGTAAAAGGGAGTCTTCCCTCTATCTAATGTACTCTTCCCTGTATCTAATGTAATCTTCTTCCTGTGCAGCTGTGGCTGGGGAGTGTCAACCAGGTGGGAGACCTGCATAAATACTGGGCATATAGCCCTCAATAAAACACATTCTGTTTTACCCTCAAGATGCAGCTTGGTCTCATGTTTGGGGGGAATTAACTGAGTTCGTGTGTTGCTGATCCCGTATTCAGGGCATCTTTCATCTAGTATTAACCCTTGATATCCGGGTTATACCATAACACTTCACATTGCGACAAACTAAATTAAACTAACACCCGCTAACTTTAAACTAAAGTTACAATATAACTACCTTAAAATAAATAAAAAGTTACCTGTGAAATAAATAAAACCTAAGCTTAAGCTATAAATAAACCTAAAAAAAACAACTAAATTAAAAAATTGCACTACGAAAAAAACAAAAAGAAATTAACATTATAAAAAACAAAAACAAACTCTAAAATTACAAAAAAATAAAAATCTAAGATTACAGAAAATAATAAATGAAATTATCCAAAATAAAAAAATTAAGCCTAATCTTATACCCCTAAAAAACAAAAAAGCACCCCCAAAATAAAAACACCGCCTCATTTAACACTAAACTACCAATAGCCCTTAAAAGGGTCTTTTGTAGGGCATTGCCCTTAGTTTAACGCCTCTTTTACTTAAAAGAAAAATACAAATTAACCACTGACAGTACAACCCCCCACCCACCCAACCCCCCAAAAATAAAAAGACCCCCCATTGCCCCTTAAGGGACATTTGTATGGGCATTGCCGTTAAAAAAAAAAACCCTAATCTAAAAAAAACAAAACACCCCAGAAAAAAACCCTCAAAAAACTAACACTAATCCCCAAAAATGTACTCACAGTTCCTGAAGTCCGGACATCCATCTTCTTCCAGGCTGAGCAAAGTCTTCATCCAAGCAGCGAAGATCTTTTTTCAGGGCAGCACCATCTTCCATCTTCATCCCAGTGGCGCGGAGGCATAGCAGAACAGGAACGGCGGCAGCACAGACATCCGATGTGGAGGGTCCTTGTCATGCGATCGTCTGCTGCACACTGAATATTAAGTGCAAGGTACCCCTTTTATATTTAAGCAGCTCTCATCCTATTAGCTGATTTAAAATTTTTAGCCAATAGGAATGCAAGGTACCCCAATATAAAAGGGGTAGCTTGCATTCAATCTTCATTGTGCGGAAGATGATCGCATAAAGAGGAGGCTCCACGTTGTATTTCAGCACAGCCACTCCGTGCCGCATCAACTCCGTGACCCCTGGATGAAGATGGAAGATGGAGCCACCTGGAAGATGATCTTCACCACAGGACTTTAGGAATTTTGAGTAGCTATTTTGGGGATAGTGTTAGTTTTTTTTTGGGTGTTTTTTTTTTCTAGATTAGGGCCTTTTTCTTTTTTAATGGGCACTAAAGAGCTGATTGCCCTTTTAAGGGCAATGCCCATACAAATGCCCCTTTAGGGGCAATGAGTAACTTAGGTTTTTTTATAGTTAGGTCTTTATTATTTTGGTGGGTTGGTGGGTGGGGGTTGTACTGTTAATTTGTATTTTTTTAAGTAAAAGAGCCGTTAAACTAAGGGCAATGCCATACAAAAGGACTTTTTAAGGGCTGTTGGAAGTTTAGTGTTAGATTAGGGGGTGTTTTTATTTTGCGGTGGCTTTTTGTTTTTATAGGGGTATTAGTTTAGGTTTAATTTTTTTATTTTGGATAATTTCGATTTTTATTTTCCATAATCTTAGATTTTTTTTATTTTTTGTAATTTTATTTTTTGTTATTTTTCGTAGTGTTAGGATTTTTTTAATTTTGTAATTTAGGTTTTTTATTTTTGGTATATTTTATTTTTTGAAAATAGTAATGTTAGGTTTATTTATAGTTTAAGCTTAGGTTTTATTTATTTCACAGGTAAGTTTTTATTTATTTTATGGTAGTTATATTTAAGTTGAATTCAAAGTTAGGGGGTGTTAAATTTAGGGGTTAATAGTTTAATTTAGGTAGTTGCGATGTGGGTGGCGGTTTAGTTTACTATTTGCGATGCGGGGGGGGGGCAGTGGATTAGGGGTTAATCGTTTTATTTAGGTTTTTACTAGAAGGACCGTGAGTGTGTCAGAAAAGTATGCTTCTATGCAATGATAGTAGAATAATACATTAAAAAATGTATTTCTGAAACAATACTGATAAAAAAAAATAACTTTTATTTAAAGTAACATTAAAAGACAGCAACTGGTTAATGTAATTTTGCTGCCCACAATTATTAAAAACACTTCTCCTTTTTGTTGACATATTACTATATGTATGTGATTGGGATTTGGGTGTCCTGAAAATCAAGTGATAATCCAGTTCAGTTTAATAATTGTGTTGTACTTTATAAGTATTTTTAGCCTTGTTAATGGGCTTGTATTGAAAGTGCAACTAAGAAATTATATACTAAAGTCTGCAGGAGTAATACTCTGCAACTTATAAGTTTGTGCTGGATTTTAAATCGTTATATAGCTTAGTTCTAGCATTGACTTTTAGTGTTCGTTTTAAGGATTACTTGGCTGTACGTTAACTGTATATTTAGTTTCTGTCAACGTGAAGATACTATTATTTATGTTAGCGGTATATTTACTTTCTATGGGAAAGGTGGTGATTGCTCATTGGCATTCAGTAGGTTATTCCAAAAGTAAAATACAGCCTCAGGTTATTTTAAGATTTTATATATCCTTGTAATATATTATTATTGTATTAATTTTCTCCATGGATCTATTCTCTTAATTACCGGATATATGAAGCTTTCTTTGACTTGTCTACAAAGGTTGTACTGAATAAACTATATTTCTATTAATGTGCACCTTAGATATTAGTAGTTCCAAATTCTTAAGGTAATATACCTTTAAATTGCTGTGTGGAAATTGTCAGCCTGATACTGAAGTTATCATCTTATATTTATATTATATTATATTAAGTATAATGTGATATGATTATATAAGTTCAATGTTACCACAATAATAATGCTCCAGCATTTTGAGACAACTCAAGTGTAATGTTAAATCTTGTAGGCTGATAAATAATTACAGCTAAGAATAAATGGATAGTTTGTTTGTTTATCTTGTATCGTGAGTAGGTTGCTTTACTCTGCTATTTTGTATCAAGGTTTGCCCCTTGTTCTTAAGGCAGTCTGATAATTAATATTACTTGTTTATATTACCGTAAGCTATTATTACTTAGACTGAATAGCAATTATACAACAGAGAAAAAAGCACAAGAGAGAACAATTAGCTGTGTCTTGCAGCAGCGTAGTCTAATTGGCAATGCTGCTGCTGAATATCGTATTTCAGTATTATTTGTGGTAAAATTATCTTTAAGTACTTGCGATCCTTATACTCTTAAATGAAGCATACTTTGAAACATATAAGGCATATTAATACTAAGTGCTCTGATTACTAAGCTGAATGTCATATTGTATAAGCCAGTGCAATCGTATTATGCTACCTTCCCAATTACTAAGCTATTACTTCTATGTTGGATAGAAAGATTACTGTTAACGATAGACAGCCATAGGAGTATAGACTACTGACTATGATTACATTAAGCTATAGTAAGGATTCAGGATACCTTATTTTTTAACTACAACGATACATGATCAGATTTTAAACAACAGGAGAGGCTTGATTAAAACAAAATAAACCCTGATGCAGCGTTTCACTAACGCTTCCTCAGAGAGATTACAAATCTGTAATAAATACACAGGTTCCTATTTTTTTGCTAAACAAATAGTTTTATTTAGGTGTTAGCGACTCGGTGGGCGGTGGATTAAAGGTTAATAGGTTTAATGTAGTGTTGGCGATGTTGGGGGTAGCGGATTAGGGGTTAATATCTTTATTTAGTGTTGGCGATGTTGGGGCTATGGATTAGGGGAATTTAGACTAGGGGGACAATTTATTAAGCGGCAGACATTGCTAAATGCAGACAGCATACACTGTCAGTATTAATAATTGCACAAGCAGTTCTTGCGAAATGCTTGTGCAATGCCGCCCCCTGCACATTAGCGGCCAATCGTCCACTAGCATGGGGTGTCGATCATCCCGATCGTATCGGGATGATTGCAGTCTGCCACCTCCGAGATGGCAGACGAGTTAAAAAGCAGCATTGACCTTAAATAGGCATTTAGCTCTTTTACAAAATGCCCCCCCTAATCTAAATAAAAAAAAAAAGAAAAATTTAAAAACCCTAAGTTGGTACAGGTTGGTACTAACCGTTCCTGAAGTCCGGCAGAGAAGGTCCTGTTCCAGGCGGTGAAGTCTTCTAAGCGGCGACCTCTTCTTTCTTCTTTCAGGAACATCCGGCGTGGAGCAGAGCTGAAGACCAATGACCCTGGAACTGAAGACCGGCGATCCTGGAACTGAAGACCGCGGAGCCATGAAGCGTGGAGGATCCTCTTTGTACGATCGCCACCGTACACTGAATAGTGAATTCAAGGTACGCGATTAAAGATGGCGTTCCTTGAATTCCCATTGGCTGATTTGCTTCTTTAAATTCAAATCAGCCAATAGGATGAGAGCTACTGAAATCCTATTGGCTGATTTAAACACGCTTGGTAAGAGAGTGACTCATAATGTAAACACACGTGTTTTAAAGTTTGTGAAAGCGTAATTAAATCAGATATGCAAAACTTACTGATGCTGTTCAATAGTCTATCGGCTAGATTACGAGTTTTGCGTTATGAGTAAAAGAGCAGCGTTAAGCCTCATAACGCTGCTTTTTCACTACCGCTGCTATTACTAGTCTTGTAGGTACAGCTGTCCCGCACACTTTTTTGGCCGTACCGCAAATTAACTTACGCAATTTGCGTATAGTCTATTTTCAATGGGACTTCCATAGCACCGGTATTACAAGCTTTTTTTCTTAGGCCAAAAAGTGAGCGGTACAGCCTATCCCACAAGATTCGTAACGCATTCTAAAGTCAGTAGTTATGAAATTTACACTACAAAGCTGTAGAATAAAACTCATAACTAAGGTGCTAAAAAGTACACTAACACCCATAAACTACCTATTAACCCCTAAACCGAGGCCCTCCTGCATCCCAAACACTAAAATAAAATTATTAACCCCTAATCTGCAGCTCCCGACATCGCCACCACTATAATAAACATATTAACCCCTAAACCGCCGCACTCCCACATCATAAACAATTAAATATTATTAACCCCTAATCTGCTGTCCCTAACATCGCCGCCACCTAACTATATTTATTAACCCCTAATCTGCAGCCCCAACGTCACCGCCACTATACTATATTTATTAACCCCTAAACCTAAGTCTAACCCTAACCCTAACACCCCCTAACTTAAATATAATTTAAAAAAATCTAAATAAAACCTACAATTAATAACTAAATAATTCCTATTTAAAGCTTAATATTTACCTATAAAATAAACCCTAAGCTAGCTACAATATAACTAATAGTTACATTGTATCTAGCTTAGGGTTTATTTTTATTTTACAGGCAAGTTTGTATTCATTTTAACTAGATAGAATAGTTACTAAATAGTTATTAACTATTTACTAAATACCTAGCTAAAATAAATACAAATTTACCTGTAAAATAAAACCTAACCTTAGTTACACTAACACCTAACCTTACACTACAATTAAATAAATTACCTAAATTAAATACAATTAACTAAATTAAATACAATTACCTAAATTAAATACAATTACCTAAATTACAAAAACAAAACAAACAAACACTAAATTACAGAAAATAAAAAAACAAATTACAGATATTTAAACTAATTACACGTAATCTAATAGCCCTATCAAAATAAAAAAGTCCCCCCAAAATAAAAAAACCCCCTAGCCTAAACTTAACTACCAATAGCCCTTAAAAGGGCCTTTTGCGGGGCATTGCCCCAAAGAAATCAGCTCTTTTACCTGTAAGAAAAAATACAAACAACCCCCCAACAGTAAAACCCACCACCCACACAACCAACCCCCCAAATAAAACCCTAACTAAAAAAACCTAAGCTCCCCATTGCCCTAAAAAAGGGCATTTGGGTGGGTATTGCCCTTAAAAGGGCATTTAGCTCTATTGCAGCCCAAAGCCCTAACCTAAAACTAAAACCCATCCAATAAACTCTTAAAAAAACCTAACACTAACTCCTGAAGATCCACTTACAGTTTTGAAGAGAGCCGACATCCATCCTCAACGAAGCCGGGAGAAGTCTTCAACGGAGAAGTCTTCATCCAAACTGGGAGAAGTGTTCCTCCAGACGAGCAGAAGTCTTCATCCAGACGGCATCTTCTATCTTTATCCATCCGGTGTGGAGCGGGTCCATCTTCAAGACATCCGGCACGGAGCATCCTCTTCTGCCGACGACTACCCGATAAATGTAGGTAACTTTAAGTGACGTCATCCAAGATGGCGTCCCTTAGATTCCGATTGGCTGATAGAATTCTATCAGCCTATCGGAATTAAGGTTGAAAAAATCCTATTGACTGATCCAATCAGCTAATAGGATTGAGCTTGTATTCTATTGGCTGTTCCAATCAGCCAATTGAATGCAAGCTCAATACTATTGGTTGATTGGATTCAACCCTAATTCCGATTGGCTGATAGAATTCTATCAGCCAATCGGAATCTAAGGGACGCCATCTAGGAACCTTCATTCGTCGGGTAGTCGTCGGCAGAAGAGGATGCTCCACGCCGGATGTCTTGAAGATAGACCCGCTCCACGCCGGATGGATGAAGATAGAAGATGCCGTCTGGATGAAGACTTCTGCCCATATGGAGGACCACTTCTCCCGACTTCGTTGAGGACTTCTTGCCGCTTCGCTGAGGACTTCTCCCGGCTTCGTTGAGGATGGATGTCGGCTCTTCAAAACTGTAAGTGGATCTTCAGGGGTTAGTGTTAGTTTTTTTTTTTAAGGGTTTATTGAGTGGGTTTTATTTTTAGGTTAGGGCTATGGGCTGCAATAGAGCTAAATGCCCTTTTAAGGGCAATGCCCATCCAAATGCCCTTTTCAAGGCAATGGGGAGCTTAGGTTTTTTTAGTTAGGGTTTTATTTGGGGGGGGGTTGGTTGTGTGGGTGGTGGGTTTTACTGTTGGGGGGTTATTTGTATTTTTTCTTATAGGTAAAAGAGCTGATTTCTTTGGGGCTAAGGGCTATTGGTAGTTTAGTTTAGGCTAGGGTTTTTTTTTATTTTGGGGGGGACTTTTTTATTTTGATAGGGCTATTAGATTACGTGTAACTAGTTTAAATATATGTGAATTGTTTTTTATTTTCTGTAATTTAGTGTTTGTTTGTTTTTGTAATTTAGGTAATTGTATTTAATTTAGTTAATTGTATTTAATTTAGGTAATTTATTTAATTGTAGTGTAAGTTTAGGTGTTAGTGTAACTAAGGTTAGGTTTTATTTTACAGGTAAATATGTATTTATTTTAGCTATGTAGTTAGTAAATAGTTAATAACTATTTAACAACTATTCTAAATACAAACTTGCCTGTAAAATAAAAATAAACCCTAATCTAGATACAATCACCTAGATTTAGAGTTTTGCGTTAGAAGGGGTGCGTAAGCTACGCGTGTTTCTTTCCCCCCGCACCTTCTAAACAACGCTGGTATTTAGAGTTCTCTGAAGGGCTGTGTTAGGCTCCAAAAAGGGAGCGTACAGGCATATTTACCGCCACTTCAACCCTCAATACCAGCGTTGCTTACGGACGCGGCCAGCTTAAAAAACGTGCTCGTGCACGATACCCCCATAGGAAACAATGGGGCAGTTTGAGCTGGAAAAAAACCTAATACCTGCAAAAAAGCAGCGTTCAGCTCCTAACGCAGCCCCATTGTTTCCTATGGGGAAACACTTCCTATGTCTGCACCTAACACCCTAACATGTACCCCGAGTCTAAACACCCCTAACCTTACACTTATTAACCTCTAATCTGCCGCCCCCGCTATCGCTGACCCCTGCATATTATTTTTAACCCCTAATCTGCCGCTCCGTACACCGCCGCAACCTACATTATAGCTATGTACCCCTAATCTGCTGCCCCTAACATCGCCGACCCCTATATTATATTTATTAACCCCTAATCTGCCCCCCCCAATGTCGCCGCTACCTACCTACACTTATTAACCCCTAATCTGCCGACCGGACCTCACCAATACTATTAGATTGAGCTCACAATCTATTGGCTGTTCCGATCAGGACGGATCAGTGATACCTGGCGTGGTGAAGATAAGGTAGGGAGATCTTCAGGGGCTTAGTGTTAGGTTTTTTAAGGGGGATTTGGGTTAGATTAGGGGTATGTGGGTGGTGGGTTGTAATGTTGGGGGGGGGGGTATTGTATGTTTATTTAAAATGCAAAAGAGCTGTTTTCTTTGGGGCATGCCCCGCAAAAGGCCCTTTTAAGGGCTGGTAAGGTAAAAGAGCTGTTAACTTTTTATTTTAGAATAGGGTAGGGCATTTTTTTATTTTGGGGGCTTTGTTATTTTTTTAGTGGGCTTAGAATAGGTGTAATTAGTTAAAATTCTTGTAATCTTTTTTATTTTTTGTAATTTAGTTTAGTTGATTTAATTGTAGATAATTGTAGGTAGTTTATTTAATTAATTACTGATAGTGTAGTGTTAGGTTTAATTGTAACTTAGGTTAGGATTTATTTTACAGGTAATTTTGTAATTATTTTAACTAGGTAGCTATTAAATAGTTAATAACTATTTAATAGCTATTGTACCTAGTTAAAATAAATACAAAGTTGCCTGTAAAATAAATATAAATCCTAAAATAGCTACAATATAATTATTCGTTATATTGTAGCTATATTAGGGTTTATTTTACAGGTTAGTAGCTTTAAATAGGATTAATTTATTTAATAAGATTTATTTTATTTTGTTAGATTTAAATTATATTTAACTAAGGGGGGGTGTTAGGGTTAGGGTTAGAATTAGCTTTAGGGGTTAATACATTTATTATAATAGCGGTGAGGTCCGGTCGGCAGATTAGGGGTTAATAAGTGTAGGTAGGTAGCGGCGAAGTTGGGGGGGGGCAGATTAGGAGTTAACAAATATTATGTAGGTGTCGGCGATGTTAGGGCAGCAGATTAGGGGTACATAGCTATAATGTAGGTTGCGGCGGTGTGCGGTCGGCAGATTAGGGGTTAAAAAATTTAATTATAGTGGCGGCGATGTGGGGGGACCTCGGTTTAGGGGTACATAGGTAGTTTATGGGTGTTAGTGTAGTTAAGTAGTAGTTAAGAGCTTTATGAACCGGCGTTAGCCCATAAAGCTCTTAACTCCTGACTTTTTTCTGCGGCTGGAGTTTTGTCGTTAGAGTTCTAACGCTCACTTCAGCCAAGACTCTAAATACCAGCGTTAGAAAGATCCCATTGAAAAGATAGAATACGCAATTGACGTAAGGGGATCTGCGGTATGGAAAAGTCGCGGCTGGAAAGTGAGCGTTAGACCCTTTCCTGACTGACTCTAAATACCAGCGGGCGGCCAAAACCAGCGTTAGGACGCCCTAACGCTGGTTTGGACGGCTAACGCAGAACTCTAAATCTAGGCGAATGTAACTATTAGTTATATTGTAGCTAGTTTAGGGATTATTTTACAGGTAAGTATTTAGTTTTAAATAGGAATTATTTAGTTATTAATTGTAGGTTTTATTTAGATTTATTTTAATTATATTTAAGTTAAGTGGTGTTAGGGTTAGGGTTAGACTTAGGTTTAGGGGTTAATAAATATAGTATAGTGGCGGCGACGTTGGGGGCAGCAGATTAAGGGTTAATAATTGTAGGTAGGTGGCGGCGATGTTAGGGGCGGCAGATTTGGTGTTAATAATATTTAACTAATGTTTGTGATGCGGGAGTGTGGCAGTTTAGGGGTTAATATGTTTATTATAGTGGCAGCGATGTCCGGAGCGGCAGATTAGGGGTTAATATGTGTCAGGGTGTAATGTTTATAATAATTAGTATCGGTGTGTGCTGAACAGTTGAACCGAAGGGCGATGCGGTGTGGAGGGGGAGGAACAGAAGGTTTACGTGGCAAAAGCTTATAGGAAATACTGAGGGAAGTGTCATATTATTATTATCGGTTATTTGTAGAGCGCCAACAGATTCCGCAGTGCTATAACACTGATTCTGCAGTCATAAAACCGATCCTCCCCAATTGACGTTATCTCTTTGAGGGAAACAAACAGCTTACCCCATAATATAGCAGGGTCAGTGTAAAACAGAAATGGGAGGAAAAAAGTAAAACATATGTAAACCAAAAACAAAAAAGGCCATAAAGTGTCAAAGACCAATTTAATTAATGAAGGCTGTTTTATATTCGTCCTCCATCAGGCGATCTATATATAAAACTAATAATCTCTGATACTGTGATACTAAATGAGTGAAATTTGTGAAACTAAGTAAAATTGAAGAGAACAATATAGTAATGTGCAATCACGTAAAATAATAGGCCTAGATTTAGAGTTTGGCGTTAGCCGTCAAAACCAGCGTTAGAGGCTCCTAACGCTGGTTTTGGACTACCGCTGGTATTTAGAGTTGTGTAGGTAAGGGTCTAACGCTCACTTTCCAGCCGCGACTTTTCCATACCGCAGATCCCCTTACGTCAATTGCGTATCCTATCTTTTCAATGGGATCTTTCTAACGCCGGTATTTAGAGTCGTGGCTGAAGTGAGCGTTAGAAATCTAACGACAAAACTCCAGCCGCAGCAAAAAGTCAGTAGTTAAGAGCTTTCTGGGCTAACGCCGGTTCATAAAGCTCTTAACTACTGTGCTCTAAAGTACACTAACACCCATAAACTACCTATGTACCCCTAAACCGAGGCCCCCCCACATCGCCGCCACTCTATTAAAAATTTTTAACCCCTAATCTGCCGACCGCACACCGCCGCCACTAACATTATCCCTATGTACCCCTAATCTGCTGCCCCTAACACCGCCGACCCCTATATTATATTTATTAACCCCTAATCTGCCGCCCCCAACGTCGCCTCAACCTACCTACAATTATTAACCCCTAATCTGCCGACCGGACCTCACCGCCACTATAATAAATGTATTAACCCCTAATCCGCCTCACTCCCGCCTCAATAACCCTATAATAAATAGTATTAACCCCTAATCTGCCCTCCCTAACATCGCCGACACCTAACTTCAAGTATTAACCCCTAATCTGCCGACCGGACCTCACCGCCACTATAATAAATGTATTAACCCCTAATCCGCCTCACTCCCGCCTCAATAACCCTATAATAAATAGTATTAACCCCTAATCTGCCCTCCCTAACATCGCCGACACCTAACTTCAAGTATTAACCCCTAATCTGCCGACCGGACCTCACCGCTACTCTAATAAATGTATTAGCTAAGTCTAACCCTAACCCTAACACCCCCCTAAGTTAAATATAATTTAAATCTAACGAAATAAATTAACTCTTATTAAATAAATTATTCCTATTTAAAGCTAAATACTTACCTGTAAAATAAACCCTAATATAGCTACAATATAAATTATAATTATATTGTAGCTATTTTAGGGTTTATATTTATTTTACAGGCAACTTTGTATTTATTTTAACCAGGTACAATAGCTATTAAATAGTTAAGAACTATTTAATAGCTACCTAGTTAAAATAATTACAAAATTACCTGTAAAATAAATCCTAACCTAAGTTACAATTAAACCTAACACTACACTAGCAATAAATTAATTAAATAAAATACCTACAATTATCTACAATTAAACCTAACACTACACTATCAATAAATAAATTAAATAAAATACCTACAAATAAATACAATTAAATAAACTAACTAAAGTACAAAAAATAAAAAAGCTAAATTACAAAAAATAAAAAAAATAATTACAAATATAATAAAAATATTACAACAATTTTAAACTAATTACACCTACTCTAAGCCCCCTAATAAAATAACAAAGCCCCCCAAAATTAAAAAAATGCCCTACCCTATTCTAAAATTAAAATAGAAAAGCTCTTTTACCTTACCAGCCCTTAAAAGGGCCTTTTTGCGGGGCATACCCCAAAGAATTCAGCTCTTTTGCCTGTAAAAAAAAACATACAATACCCCCCCCCAACATTACAACCCACCACCCACATACCCCTAATCTAACCCAAACCCCCCCTTAAATAAACCTAACACTAAGCCCCTGAAGATCTTCCTACCTTGTCTTCACCATGCCAGGTATCACCGATCGCTCCAGGCTCCGAAGTAGTGAGGTTGTGAGTAGAGGGTTGTGAGTGTTTGTAGATATTTGTTTAATCAGAACCATGGAGAGTGTTCTGAAGCTTCCTCTCTGTGAATGAGTAAAGTGTCTGGAAACTCTGTGTTTTAAAAATGTATTTTTAATTATACGAATATGTTTGCTCCAGCGTCTCTTGACCTTGCGACTTGTGCGCCCCACATACTGGGTCCCACATACACACTGAGTCAAGTATACCATGAAAGGGGCCTGCACTGGGTGAGCACATTGAAAGGGGCATGCACTGGGTGAGCACCATGAAAGAAGAGTGCACTGGGTGAGCACCATGAAAGAGGAGTGCACTGGGTGAGCACCATGAAAGGGGAGTGCACTGGAAGAGCACCATGACAGGGGAGTGCACTGGATGAGCACCATGAAAGGGGAATGCACTGGGTGAACACCATGACAGGGGAGTGCACTAGGTAAGCACCATGACAGGGGTGTGCATTATGTGAACACCATGAAAGGGGCATGCACTGGGTGAGCACCATGAAAGGGGAGTGCATTGGGAGAGCACCATGAAAGAGGAGTGCACTGGGTGAGCACCATGAAAGAGGAGTGCCCTGGGTGAGCACCATGAAAGAGGAGTGCACTGGGTGAGCACCATGAAAGAGGAGTGAACTGGGTGAGCACCATGAAAGGGGAGTGCACTGGGTGAGTACCATGAAAGGGAAGTGCACTGGGTGAGCACCATGAAAGGGGGGTGCACTGGGTGAGCACCATGAAAGGGGAGGGCACTAGATGAGCACCATAACAGGGCAGTGCACTGGGCGAGAACCATGACAGGGGAGTGCACCCGGTGAGCACCATGAAAGGGGAGTGTACTGGGTGAGCACCATGAAAGGGGAGTGCACTGAGTGAGCACCATGTAAGGAGCGTGCACTGGGTGAGCACCATGGTATTGGAGTGCACTGGGTGAGCACTATGCTATGAAAGGGGCGTTCACTGGGTGAGCACCATGAAAAGGGGAGTGCACTGGGTGAGCACCATGAAAGAATAGTGCACTGGGTGAGCACCATAACAGGGGAGTGCACTGGGTGATCACCATGAAATGGGCGTGCACTGGGGGAGGACAATGAAAGGGGAGTGCACTGGGTGAACACCATAAAATGGGTTTGCACTGGGTTAGCACCATGAAGGGCAGTGCACTGTGTGAGCACCATGAAAGGTGGAGTGCACTGGGTGGGCACCATAAAAGGGGTGTGCACTGGTTGAGCACTATGACAGGGGAGTGCACTGGTAGAGCACCATTTCAGGGGAGTGCACTGGGTGAGCACAATGACAGGGGAGTGCACTGGGTGAGCACCATTACAGGGGAGTGCACTGAGTGAGCACCATAAAAGGGGCGTGCACTGGGTGAGCACCATGGTGAGCACCATGACAGGGGAGTGCACTTGGTGAGCACCATGAAAAGGGGAGTGCACTGGGTGAGCACCATAAAATGGGCGTGCACTGGGTGAGCACCATGACAGGGAGTACACTGGGTGAGCACCATGATGGGGAGTACACTGGGTGAGCACCATGATGGGGAGTGCAATGGTTGAGCACCATGAAAGGGGAGTGCAGTGGGTGAGCACCATGACAGGGGATTGCACTGGGTGAGCACCATAAATGGGACGTGCACTGTTTGAGCACCATAACAGCAAGGTGCACTGGATGAGCACCATAAAAGGGGTGTGCACTGGGTGAGCACCATGACAGGTGAGTGCACTGGGTGAGCACCATGAAAGGGAAGTGCACTGGGTGAGCACCATGAAATGGGCGTGCACTGGGTGAGCACCATGACAGAGGATTGCACTGGGTGAGCACCATGACAAGGGTGTGCACCATGAAAGTGGAGTGCACTTGGTGCGCACCATGAAAGGGGAGTGCACTGGGTGAGCACCATTAAAGGGGAGTGCACTGGGTAAGCAAAATAAAAGGGGCATGCACTGGGTGAGCACCATGACAGGGGAGTGCATTTGGTGAGCACCATGAAATGGGTGTGCACTGGGTGAGCACCATGACCTGGCAGACTACTTTTTAAACAAAACACGTACTATTAGAAGCAACATCCCAACACTAACCTGCAATATTCCAACAACAGGCCCAGTTACTCCCTCTGCCACCCTCTGCATCTTCCATCCAGCCACTGAGAATGAAGTTTCTTCCTCACGCTTCACTACCTGCTCGCTCGACCCTATCATTTCCCATCTAATACCCTCCCTGTCTTCCACCATCACTCCTGCTCTTACTCACCTCTTCAACCTCTCTCTCTCTACCGGCTCATTCCCATCTTCTTTCAAACACACAAAAGTCACTCCCATACTCTAAAACCCTCCCTCGACCCTAATTCTCCTGAAAGCTATTGCCCCATATCACTGCTTCCACTAACATCAAAACTTCTGGAAAAACTAGTTTACAATCGCCTAACCCACTTCCTGTCCACCAACTCCTTGCTTGACTCTCTGCAATCCAGATTCACTCCTATCTTTCTCACAGGTCTTTTTCTGTGTCATTTGCCGGCGACTCCTTTTCTCCAATGCCTCTGTCTGTTGGAGTTCCTCAAGGATCTGTTCTGGGTCCCCTACTCTTCTCCATCTATACCTCTCTGCTGGGTAAACTTATCAACAGTTATGGCTTCAAATATCACCTCTATGCTGATGACACCCAGATCTACCTCTCCACCCCTGCTCTCTCTCCCTCTGTCCTTTCTCATGTCAGTGACTGCTTATCTGGTATTTCTTCCTGGATAGCCTCTCACCACCTAAAGATTAACATGTCCAAGACTGAGCTCCTTCTTATCCCCCCTCAAGCTCTACGCTGACTTCTGACTTCTCTATCCCTGTTGACGGCATCACCATTTCCCCATCACCCCAAGTCCGCTGCCACGGAGTTACACTTGACTCAAATCTATCCTTCTCCCCCCATATCCAATCACTTTCTACATCCTGCCGCAACCATCTACACAATATTTCCAAGATTCGGCCATTTCTGAGCGCTGACACCACAAAGCAAATAATCCACTCCTTTGTTATTTTCCGACTTGACAACTGCAATAACCTACTCGCTGGCCTTCCTCTTTCCCACCTCTAACCCCTTTAATCCATCCTAAATGCCTCTGCCAGGCTGATCCACCTTTCCCGTCGCTCTGTATCTGCTGCACCTGTCTGCGAGTCCCTTCATTGGCTCCCCATTCACAGCAGAATTAAATTCAAAACTCTTCCCCTTACATACAAAGCTCTCACCAACGCCGCTCCCCTCTACCTATCCTCTAATCAACAAATATACTCCAGCCTGAGCTCACCCACTAAGATCCAACAATGACCTGCTCCTTGCATCCGCGACTATCACCTCTTCTATGCTAGACTGCAGGACTTCTGTTGTGCAGCACCTACCCTCTGGAACACTCTCCCTTGTGCAGCACCTACCCTTTGAAACACTCTCCCTTGTGCTGTCAGGCTTTGCCCTAATCTTTCTTCCTTTAAATGTTCCCTGAAGACTTTTCTGTTCAGAGAAGCCGACCACCCAACTCAATAATAAATTAATTTCACTTACCTAACATTTACCTCATCTTACTCTGCATTAACATCTTGCTCACTCTTGCAGTCCTCACCTCCTGTTTCTCAACCTCCTACTCTTCTAGATTGTAAGTTCCCATGGGAATAGGGCCCTCAATCCCTCCTGTATGTGTTTGTAAATTTTGTCCCGTCTTTTACAAGTTTTATATCATTGTTTTATTTAAATTAATTGTATCCATGGACAGCGCTGCGGAATATGTTGGCGCTTCATAAATAAAGTATAATAATAATACTAATAATATCTAGGCATATTACTCTTTATAGTAGTGTCTATTACATGCAGTTATATGTAAATTGATGTTTACTGTCCCTTTAATTTCATCAAGTGACAAAATACTCTGTGGAAGATGTTTCATCAAAGTCTCAAAAGCTGCTTGTTTAATTCCTTGCTCTGCTTGGAAGCAGATCTGCAAACAAATCTGGCAAATTTCAATGTTTAGTTCAAATCCCTGTTAAAGTTCCATTTGCATACAGGTTTAATCAGTCTGCACTTACAAAGTATTGCAAATAACCCGTCAGTATCTAGACCGTGTCTGTATTCAAACTGTTGCCACCAAATATCGTATCAATGCCGCAATGCAGAACATAAGATAAAAAAACCTTACACCTAGATTTAGAGTTCTGCGTTAGCCGTCAAAAGCAGTGTTAAGGGGTCCTAACGCTGCTTTTTACCGCCCGCTGGTATTTAGAGTCAGCCAGGAAAGGGTCTAACGCTCACTTCTTTACCGCGATTCCAGGCTATTGCAGATCCCCTTACGTCAATTGCGTATCCTATCTTTTCTATGGGATCTGCCTAACGCTGGTATTTGGAGTCTTGGACCAAGTGAGCGGTAGAGCCTCTACCGACAAAAAAAGTCAGTAGTTAAGAGCTTTATGGGCTAACGTGGGAATATAAAGCTCTTAACTACTGTGCTACAAAGTACACTAACACCCATAAACTACCTATGTACCCCTAAACCGAGGCCCCCCCCACATCGCAAACACTATAATAAAATTTTTTAACCCCTAATCTTCCGACCGGACACCGCCGCCACCTACATTATAGCTATGAACCGCTAATCTGCTGCCCCTAACATCGCCGACCCCTATATTATATTTATTAACCCCTAATCTGCCCCCCCCAACGTCGCTGCTACCTAACTACACTTATTAACCACTAATCTGCCGACCGGACCTCGCCGCCACTATAATAAATGTATTAACCCCTAAACCGCCGCACCCCTGCCTCGCAAACACTATAATAAATTGTATTAACCGCTAATCTGCCGTCCCTAACATCGCCGCTACCTACCTACAATTATTAACCCCTAATCTCCCGCCAGCAACGTCGCCGCTACTATAATAAATGTATTAACCCCTAAACCTAAGTCTAACCCTAACCCTAACACTCCCCTAACAAAAATATAATTTAAATTAAACAAAATAATATTCCTAAAATTAAATCCTATTTAAAACTAAATACAGTACTTACCTAGAAAATAAACCCTAATATAGCTACAATATAAATAATAATACATTGTATCTATTTTAGGATTTATATTTATTTTACAGGCAACTTTGTATTTATTTTAACTAGGTACAATAGCTATTAAAAAGTTATTAACTATTTAATAGCTACCTAGTTAAAATAATTACAAAATTACCTGTAAAATAAATCCTAACAACTAAACCTAACACTAAACTATCATTACATTAATTAAATAAATTACCTACAATTAGCTAAACTAAAATACAATTAAATAAAATAATCTATAATACAAAAAAACTCCACTAAATTACAAAAAATAATTTTTTTTTACAAGAAGTTTAACCCTTTCATGACATAGGCAATTGTTCAAGTTCTGAACGTAAACGAAACCTTGAATTTCAGCTATATGTCTTTTCAACCATAATTTACCCCTTTCACATTAAGTGCACCCACACTAATTATATATTGTTTTTTAGAGGACAGATAGGGCTTTCTTTTGGCATAAAAGATTTATTTCTCAACTATAATTTTATATAAAAAAAATCAAAGTAAGTGTGAGAAATTAAGAAATTTGAAGCTTTCCAAATGATTTTATTGTGAATATCATCATCCTGATATATGTTACTGCAATAAAACACCCATACTTGTGTTAAGCGATGTCCCATGAGTATAACGATACCCCCCATGTACAGGTTTTCTGAGTTTTCTGGAATTTACAAGGCCCAACATACGGCCTACCCATTTACATAGAAATCTGGCACATTCATTTTCTGGGCTTAAGTTGCCTTTCATACATTATAGCAGCCCAGGAATGAAAATGACCCCATCATGGCATACCATTTACAAAAGTAGACACCCTAGGGTATTCCAAAAGGGCCATGTCACGTCTTTTTGTGAAGCCCCTTAGTCACAACACCTGGCCAAATGTAGTGGTCATTTTTGTTGTATGCGTTTTTTACACAAACACTGCACTTTGGCTGTTTCTGTCATCAAGCTTTTATGTTTTACTGCTATAAAACACACATATTTGTGTTTGTCAATGTCCTACGAGTACAACAGTACCCCCCATGTACAGGTTTCACAGGGTTTACAGGAGTTACTGGGCCAAATATGGGGTCTGCCCATTTCAGTCTTTATGCATGGAAATTTGGCACCTTAATTTTCTGTGCCTATGTCCTCTTTGAGACATTATAGCAGCCCAGGAATGAAAATTACCCCATCATGGCATACCATTTTCAAAAGAAGACACCCTAGGGTATTCCAAAAGGCCCATGTCACATATTTTTGTGAAGCCCCTTAGTCACAACACCTGGCCAAATGTAATGGTGATTTTTTTTGCATGCGTTTTTTTTGCACAAACACTGCACTTTGGCTGTCTCTGTCATCAACCTTTTATGTTTTGCTGCTATAAAACACACATATTAGTGTTTGTCAAGGTCCTACGAGTAAAACAGTACCCCCCATGTACAGGTTTTATGGGGTTTACAGAAGTTACAGGGCCAAATATGGGGTCTGCCCATTTCAGTTTTTATGCATGGAAATTTGGCACCTTAATTTTCTGTGCCTATGTCCTCTTTAAGACGTTATAGCAGCCCAGGAATGAAAATTACCCCATCATGGCATACCATTTTCAAAAGAAGACACCCTAGGGTATTTCAAAAGGCCCATGTCACATATTTTTGTGAAGCCCCTTAGTCACAACACCTGGCCAAATGTAATGGTGATTTTTTTTGCATGCGTTTTTTGCACAAACACTGCACTTTGGCTGTCTCTGTCATCAACCTTTTATGTTTTGCTGCTATAAAACACACATATTAGTGTTTGTCAAGGTCCTACGAGTAAAACAGTACCCCCCATGTACAGGTTTTATGGGGTTTACAGAAGTTACAGGGCCAAATATGGGGTCTGCCCATTTCAGTTTTTATGCATGGAAATTTGGCACCTTAATTTTCTGTGCCTATGTCCTCTTTGAGACATTATAGCAGCCCAGGAATGAAAATTACCCCATCATGGCATACCATTTTCAAAAGAAGACACCCTAGGGTATTTCAAAAGGCCCATGTCACATATTTTTGTGAAGCCCCTTAGTCACAACACCTGGCCAAATGTAACGGTGATTTTTTTTGCATGCGTTTTTTGCACAAACACTGCACTTTGGCTGTCTCTGTCATCAACCTTTTATGTTTTGCTGCTATAAAACACACATATTAGTGTTTGTCAAGGTCCTATGAGTAAAACAGTACCCCCCATGTACAGGTTTTATGGGGTTTACAGAAGTTACAGGGCCAAATATGGGGTCTGCCCATTTCAGTTTTTATGCATGGAAATTTGGCACCTTAATTTTCTGTGCCTATGTCCTCTTTAAGACGTTATAGCAGCCCAGGAATGAAAATTACCCCATCATGGCATACCATTTTCAAAAGAAGACACCCTAGGGTATTTCAAAAGGCCCATGTCACATATTTTTGTGAAGCCCCTTAGTCACAACACCTGGCCAAATGTAATGGTGATTTTTTTTTGCATGCGTTTTTTGCACAAACACTGCACTTTGGCTGTCTCTGTCATCAACCTTTTATGTTTTGCAGCTATAAAACACACATATTAGTGTTTGTCAAGGTCCTACGAGTAAAACAGTACCCCCCATGTACAGGTTTTATGGGGTTTACAGAAGTTACAGGGCCAAATATGGGGTCTGCCCATTTCAGTTTTTATGCATGGAAATTTGGCACCTTAATTTTCTGTGCCTATGTCCTCTTTAAGACGTTATAGCAGCCCAGGAATGAAAATTACCCCATCATGGCATACCATTTTCAAAAGAAGACACCCTAGGGTATTTCAAAAGGCCCATGTCACATATTTTTGTGAAGCCCCTTAGTCACAACACCTGGCCAAATGTAATGGTGATTTTTTTTGCATGCGTTTTTTGCACAAACACTGCACTTTGGCTGTTTCTGTCATCAACCTTTTATGTTTTGCTGCTATAAAACACACATATTTGTGTTTGTCAATGTCCTAAGAGTAAAACAGTACCCCCCATGTACAGGTTTTATGGGGTTTACAGATGTTACAGGGCCAAATATGGGATCTGCCCATTTACATAGAAAATTGGCACATTCATTTTATGGGCCTTTGTCCTCTTTGAGACATTATAGCAGCCCAGGAATGAAAATTACCCCATCGTGGCATACCATTTATAAAAGTAGACAACCCAGGGTATTGAAAAAGGACTATGTTTAGTCTTTGTTTGTAGCCACTTAGTCACAACATCTGGCCAAAGGTAATGTTCATATTTCAGTTTTAGTTTATCACAAAAACACTGCCTTTTTGCTGTTTATATCATCCTTTTATGTTTTACTGCTATAATACACCCATCTTTGTGTTCAGCGATGTCCCATGAGTACAACAATACCCCCTATGTACAGGTTTTATGTGGTTTTAGGAAGTTACAGTGCCCAATATAGGGTCTGCCAATTTGCATGGAAATTGGGCATATTGATTTTATGGACCTTTGTTGCCTTTGAGACAGTATGGCAGCGCAGGAATGAAAATTACCCCACCATGGCATACCATTTGCAAAAGTAGACAACCCAGGGTATTAAAAAAGGACTATGTTTAGTCTTTTTTTGTAGCCACTTAGTCACAAAACCTGGTCAAATTTAGTGGTCATATTTTTTTATTTGCTTTTTTCACACAGACTTTGCATGTTTTCTATTTAGATCAACATCATTATATTTTTTACTGCTATAATACACCCATATCTGTGTTCAGTGATCTCCCATGAGTGCAACAATACCCCCTATGCACAGGTTTTATGTGGTTTTAGGAAGTTACAGGGCCCAATATAGGGTCTGCATAGAAATTTGGCACATTGATTTTCTGGCCCTATGTTGCCTTTGAGACAGTATGGCAGCCCAGGAATGAAAATTACCCCCCTCATGACATACCATTTGCAAAAGTAGATAACTCAGGATATTCTAAAAGGAGTATTTTAGTTGTTTTGTATAACTTATAATGGCCTTAGAGTGGATGGGCTTAACATATAAAGGGACAGGACAAGGTCAGGGGATTTATGAAGTTAGGAATACAGAATAATAAAATAAAATAAATTAGGAACACATACAGATTGCTTTCAAATTAAAAGTTTAACTCTGTGTGATATATTCGAAAGCAATCAGTGATACAGAGGCCAGGTTGAGAGGGGCAGTCAGGGCAATGGTAACTAGAATCCCTCCTCCCTCCTTTTTTATAGCAGACTCTGCATCTTTTCTGGGGTGTTAATTTGCAGGCAGTGGGGGGGATCCTAGTGGGAAAATGCCTGCCACAGAGTCGCTCAACATTTTCAGATTGAACAGTGGGAGGATTAGGGGTCTGGTTAAACAAAATATCAGATGTTACATTTAACACAAATTCCAAAAAAGTATAAGTTTTCCCTGTGCCTGTTTTTTTGTACAGCACATATGCATTATATACTGCGATCTGCATAATATAAAAGGCTACTTTTTTGTACCAAGTTCTAGTTTTTCTTTGAATTAGATATGGCTGCAGGCACCGGTCAGCTAAATCTACCCCCCCCATGTTTTTGTTGTACTCCACAATGCACTTTGGCTTTCGGATCTGTGCAGATCTTCCCTTCACAGACACTGGCACTGTAGCTTCATCGTGCATTGTGGAGAGCATGTACACATCTTTTTTATCAGTGTACCGAAGGGCCAGTAGCTCATTGTGGCGTAAAGCTGACGTTGTGCCCCTACTTTTTTTTCCATATGTCAGCTTCTGGGGGAAACCTTTGCGATTTTTTCTTGTTGTGCCACAGGCCACGGTTTCAAAATAAAACAAAAATTTTAATAGCTCTGTGCTGGTGTAAAAATTATCGAGCCACAAATGGTACCCTTTATTTAGCAGGGGTAGTAGGAGATCCCACACAATTTTCCCACTTGTGCCAACTGAATCTGGGCAGCCAGGTGGATCCAAGTGGCTATCCTTTCCCTGGTAGATGCGAAATGCCCAGGTATACCCAGTACTGCATTCACAGAGCTTATAAAATTTTACCCCATAGCGGGACCTCTTGGATGGTATATATTGCTTGAAAAGCAATCTCCCCTTAAATTTCATGAGGGACTCATCAATGCAAATGTCCTGCTCAGGTATGTAAACTTCTTTAAATTTTTGGGACAGGTGGCTTATCAGGGGCCTTAGTTTATATAACCTGTCATGCAGGGGGTCATTTTTGGGGGGGCACTTGGTATTATCATTAAAATGGAGAAACCGCAGCAATTGTTCATATCTGTCCCTCTTCATAACCCCTGGAAAAAGAGGGGTAGCCAGGATGGGGTTCTGGCTCCAGTATGAACGAATGCTGGGTTTCTTCACAATCCCCATTATTAATGTCAGGGCCCAAAACTTTTTAATCTCTGGTATGTCAGTGGGATGCCAGGTATTTTTTCTGACATACAGAGATTGGGGATTTTTGGACAGATACTGGCTGGCATATAAATTTGTTTGAGCAACTATATGCTCAAACATAGCATCTGTCAGAATCAGTGACATATAGTTTATTGGCTCACATACTGGAACATCACTTGTTATGCCAGGAGTCTCAGTAAATTCTGGCATTTCTGGGGCAGTGAAATTTGGGGGTATCCAATTTTGGTCATTTGTGCGACGCCTCCTTTTAGGTGGCGGGCAGGGAGCACCAGCATCAGATGTATCACTCAGGGGCTCTATATCTGATGCCGTAAGGGTTGCGCTGTCAGACAGAGCAGAGAGGGTTTCACTCCCTGAATCTGCGGCAAGAATGGCATAAGCCTCTTCTGCTGAATAGCGTGCCATAAGGGATTTTTTTCAGTACAAAGTACCACTTCACCACCACCAATTACCACTTCACCTTCCCCAAAATCCCACTAAACCACCCCAATTACCACCCACCTATTCCCACCCACCCTATTCCCTTTTTTTTTTTTTTTTTTTAAATTATGATTTTTTCTTTATATATATTTTTTTTTTTTTTTTATAAACTAAAAAAAAAAAGGAACTGGGAAGGGTAGTGATTGGGAACAGCAGGGAAGGGGTTAATAATAACTAAAGATCCCCACAAATAAACTTTTGGGCACTGATCAAAGCCCTGACAGGCTGATCACTGTGATATTAGGCTGATCACAGTAGCAGCTCAGTGATCAGCAGCAAAAACAATATATATATATATTTGTAACCCCCACAAATAAACCCCCAACGCTTTTGATCAACACTGATCAAAGCCCTAACAGGCTAAGCAAGTTATATTAGGCTGATCACAGTAGCAGCTCTGTGATCAGCAGCAAAAAAAATATATATATTGTTTGTAACTATATTTTGTCTTCCTCTCTCTCTCAGATCGCACTGAGAGCAGAGAGGAAGCGGATACACTTGTAACAGCCAATGATTCCACTCATTGGCTGCTACAGTGTTACAGGGGACAATCGATACACCCCCTCCATGCTGATTGGATCCTGGGGGAGTGCCAGAGGTGCTAGGCACATCCCCCAACCGGATCCACAACAAACAAAATAACGGAGGGGGCACAGGAGCTGAAAACCGTTATGCCGTTCTATTCCGTCATAACGGCTCTAAAGCCCAGTGTAATTATGACGGAATGGAACGGCATAACGGCGTTAAAAGGTTAAACTAATTACACCTAATCTAAGCCCCCTAACAAAATAAAAAAATGCCCTACCCTATTCTAAATTACAAAAGTAATCAACTTTTTTACCTGTAAAAAAAATACAACCCCCCCTCAACATTACAACCCACCACCCACATGCCCCTACTCTAACCCACCCAAACCCCCCTTAAAAAACCTAACACAAACCCCCTGAAGATCTCCCTACCTTGAGTCGTCTTCAGCCAGCCGGCCACCGATGGGACAGAAGAGGACATCCGGAGCGGCAGAAGTCTTCATCCTATCCGGCCAGAAGAGGACATCCATCCGGTAGAAGTCTTCATCCAAGTGGCGCAGAAGAGGTCCTCCATCCAGCAGAAGTCTTCATCCAGGCGGCGTCTTAAATCTTCATCCATCCGGAGCGGAGCCATTCTCTTCAACCGATGACTGAACGACGAATGATGGTTCCTTTAAAAATCTGATTGGCTGATTCAATCAGCCAATCAGATTGAAGTTCAATCTGATTGGCTGATCCAATCTGATTGAGCTTGCATTCTATTGGCTGTTCCAATCAGCCAATAGAATGCAAGATCAATCAGATTGGCTGATTGGATCAGCTAATCGGATTGACCTTCAATCTGATTGGCTGATTGAATCAGCCAATCAGATTTTTCTTACCTTAATTCCGATTGGCTGATAGAATCCTATCAGCCAATCGGAATTCGAGGGACGCCATCTTGGATGATGTCCCTTAAAGGAACCGTCATTCGTCGTTCAGTCGTCGGTTAAAGAGGATGGCTCCGCGTCGGCTTCTTAGAAGATGGCTCCGCTCCGGATGGATGAAGATTGAAGACGCCGCCTGGATGAAGACTTCTGCTGGATGGAGGACCTCTTCTGCGCCACTTGGATGAAGACTTCTACCGGATGGATGTCCTCTTCTGGCCGGCTAGGATAAAGACTTCTGCCCCTTCGGATGTCCTCTTCTGTCCCATCGGTGGCCGGCTGGCTGAAGACGACTCAAGGTAGGGAGATCTTCAGGGGGTTAGTGTTAGGTTTTTAAAGGGGGGTTTGGGTGGGTTAGAGTAGGGGTATGTGGGTGGTGGGTTGTAATGTTGGGGGGGGTTGTATTTTTTTTACAGGTAAAAGAGCTGATTACTTTGGGGCAATGCCCGCAAAAAGCCCTTTTAAGAGCTGGTAAAAGAGCTGATTACTTTTGTAATTTGAATAGGGTAGGGCATTTTTTTAATTTTATTAGGGGGCTTAGATTAGGTGTAATTAGTTTAAACTTCTTGTAATTTTTTTTATTTTTTGTAATTTAGTGGGGTTTTTTGTATTATAGATTATTTTAATTGTATTTTAGTTTAGCTAATTGTCAGTAATTTATTTAATTAATTTAATGATAGTGTAGTGTTAGGTTTATTTGTAACTTAGGTTAGGATTTATTTTACAGGTAAATTTGTAATTATTTTAACTAGGTAGCTATTAAATAGTTAATAACTATATAATAGCTATTTTACCTAGTTAAAATAAATACAAAGTTGCCTGTAAAATAAATATAAATCCTAAAATAGATACAATGTAATTATTATTTATATTGTAGCTATATTAGGGTTTATTTTCTAGGTAAGTATTTAGTTTTAAATAGGATTAATTTATTTAATTTTAGGAATATTATTTCATTTAATTTAAATTATATTTATGTTAGGGGGGTGTTAGGGTTAGACTTAGGTTTGGGGGTTAATACATTTATTATAGTAGCGGTGACATTGCAGGCGGGAGATTAGGGGTTAATAAGTGTAGTTAGGTAGCGGGGACGTTGGGGGGGGGGCAGATTAGGGGTAATAAATATAATATAGGTGTCGGCGATGTTAGGGGCAGTAGATTAGGGGTTCATAGGTATAATGTAGGTTGCAGCGGTGTCCGGAGCGGCAGATTAGGAGTTAATAATATTATGCAGGTGTCAGCGATAGCAGGGGCAGCAGATTAGGGGTTAATAAGTGAAAGGTTAGGGGTGTTTAGACTCGGGGTTCATGTTAGGGTGTTAGGTGCAGACTTAGAGAGTTTTCCCCATAGAAAACAATGGGGCTGCGTTAGGAGCTTAACACTGCTTTTTTGCAGGTGTTAGGTTGTTTTTCAGTCGAAACTGCCCCATTGTTTCCTATGGGGGAATCGTGCATGAGCACATTTTGCCAGCTTACCGCTACCGTAAGCAACGCTGGTATTGAGGGTTGAAGTGGCGTTAAATTATGCTCAAGGCTCACTTTTCTGAGCCTAACGCAGCCATTCAGACAACCCAAAATACCAGTGTTATTTACAGGGAGCGGTAAGAAAAAAAGCAGCATTAGCTACGCTGGTTTTTACAGTCAAAACTCTAAATCTAGGCGTTAGTTTCTTGTCAGCCACAACCTGGAAACAAGTGTGTGTTTTATATAGAACAGCATTATTATCTTCTAATATCTTATACAATATGTATACAAATGATATTAAAAAGCAAAGTCCTTGCTGTATAGTCACTGTAATAGTCACTGTGGGGTTCACATGGGCCCCTGTAGATACACTCTAGGAACCTTGAAAAAGCAGGAAGGTGAAACGTACATCGGAGGCGCAGCATCATAGGTCACAAGGGGGTATGCTCACTGGAACACTCATACGCTCAACAAACTGAGGCAGCTTAAACAATACAGCTGTTATACAGGGTGATCCGAGAGTGTAGCTACAGGGGCCGTTTGGACCCCAGAGTGACTAATATTGATTACCTTATTGATTTTATACAGCAAGGACTTTGCTTTTTAATAGATATTTTTAAAGGAATTGTTGCTAGAAAATATATAATTTTTATTGCAAAAAATAAGCTTCTTTGCAAAAAAATGCATAAGTTTTGAACGATGGAGAGAGCTGCGTAAAGAGGGCGTTTTACTCATCTTCCACACATGCTAAAAGACTGATTATAAAAATATATATTTTTTTAAATAGCATTTCTCTACCATTTATTAATTTGTAACCACATTATCCAGGTGATCATGGGATTACAAATATAATATTGGTTCTTATTGTAAAAGAGAATGCAACATTTCTCAGCTAGGTGATCACTGCGGTAACGCTGGTTACCACAGTGATTATTTAGCTATAATACATAAACCAATATTTATTTTTAAAAAATAAACAAGTTTTTTTTTTAGAACATGTATTATTATTTTTTTCACTTTTTTTTAATATTTTTTTTTTTAACTGTAAACCCCCAAGACATACAGGCATCTAAGCAGCATGCCCCCATCTCCCTATAACTGACAATTGTCAGTTTTAAATAAAGTTGCGCAGTGACGTAATCCCGTTATTGTGCGTGACGTCACTGCGCAAAACTTAAAGCCCCAATGATGCCTGTCACTATACAGGCCAGATCGCCAGGGTGGAAGTGGATGGAGGTCCACAGAACTCCATGAAGGTGGGGGAGTGCTAGTGACGGCTGTCGTTAGCACTTGAGAGGGAAAATTTTGTGACGGCTCAGAGCTGTTGTTAGCATTCAAGGGGTTAACAAAAAAAATTTACTTTTATTTTTAGAAACAGACTGCCATCTCGGATCAATTGAGTTGCATTTATTTTTATTAAATAGACATCGTAATTTAGAATTCCATTTCTTCCAAGCAATATGGATTTTTATAATAAATTACAGAACTGGGGCAGAAGAATATTATCCATTAAACTTAGTTAAAACGGTAGTTGAATAAGTTTCTCATATGAGGCAATACGTGGATACCATGGGGCATATTTATCAAGCTCCGTATGGAGCTTGATGCCCCATGTTTGGCTCGCCGGAAACAGAATTTATGAAGCAGCGGTCTGCTGCAGGGGGCGGTATTGCACCAGCAGTTCACAAGAAATGCTGGTGCAATGATAAATGCAGAGAGCGTATGCTGTCGGCATTTATCGATGTGCAGCGGACATAATATGCTATATCGGATCATGTCCACTCGCACAATCATAAATAGGCCCCAAGGTATAATTTGTGCATAAATATGTACTAGATATTTTTATTCACATAATTATCAGTTTGTCCTGATGTAATATATTTTGTTCATGCCCAGTGTATAAGAACTTCTTACATTTCTTCATCAGGTCTATATAATAAAATTTGTATATCAGACAATCATTTGAAAAACAAACATTATCTGAATATAAATATATGAGAAGAATCTTGCGTTGTCATTTTTATTTAATTGGCCTAGGAAAAAGATTTGACATGAATCTTATCTAATCATCTTCTTTAAATGTCTTTATAAAAAAAACTTGACAGTATTTTGTGTCATATTCTTTATGCTCATGTTAAAAAAGGAAATTTATGCTTACCTCCTGATAAATGTATTTCTTTTACGATATGACGAGTCCACGGATTTCATCCTTACTTATGGGATTACGCCTCCTGGTCAGCAGGAAGTGGCAAAGAGCACCACAGCAGAGCTGTATATATAGCTCCTCCCTTCCCTCCCACTCCAGTCATTCGACCGAAGTTAGGAATAGAAAGGAAAAGCCAAAGGTGCAGAGGTGATTGAAGTTTAACAAAAATAAGTAAATACCTGTCTTAGAAATGACAGAGTGAGCCGTGGACTCGTCATATCGTAAAAGAAATAAATTTATCAGGTAAGCATAAATTTCCTTTTCTTTTACAAGATATGACGAGTCCACGGATTTCATCCTTACTTATGGGATACAATACCAAAGCTATAGGACACGGATGAAAGGGAGGGACAAGACAGGAACCTAAACGGAAGGCACCACTGCTTGAAGAACCTTTCTCCCAAAACCAGCCTCAGATGAAGCAAAAGTATCAAATTTGGAAATTTTGGAAAAAGTGTGAAGAGACGACCAAGTTGCAGCCTTGCAAATCTGTTCAACAGAAGCATCGTTTTTAAATGCCCATGAAGAAGCCACAGCCCTAGTGGAATGAGCCGTAATTCTTTCAGGGGGCTGCTGTCCAGCAGTCTCATATTCTCATATGCCAGACGGATGATACTCTTCAGCCAAAAAGAAAGAGAGGTAGCCGTAGCTTTCTGGCCCCTACGCTTTCCAGAAAAAACAATAAATAAAGAGGATGATTGACGAAATTCTTTAGTCGTCTGTAAGTAAAACTTCAGGGCACGGACCACGTCCAAGTTATGCAACAAACGCTCCTTCTTAGAAGAAGGATTAGGACACAATGAAGGAACAACAATTTCCTGATTAATATTCTTATTAGAAACAACCTTAGGAAGAAAACCAGGTTTAGTACGTAAAACCACCTTATCAGAATGGAAAATAAGATAAGGAGAGTCACATTGTAATGCTGAAAGCTCAGAAACTCTACGAGCAGAAGAAATAGCAACCAAAAATAAAACCTTCCAATATAACAACTTAATATCTATGGAATGCATGTGTTCAAACGGAACCCCTTGAAGAACATTAAGAACTAAATTCAAACTCCAGGGTGGAGCAATTGGTCTAAACACAGGCTTGATTCTAGTCAGAGCCTGACAAAAAGACTGAACGTCTGGAACATCTGCCAAACGCTTGTGTAGTAAAATCGACATAGCAGAAATTTGTCCCTTTAAGGAACTTGCTGATAACCCTTTCTCCAATCCTTCTTGGAGAAAAGACAGAATCCTGGGAAACTTAACTCTACTCTATGAGTAGCCCTTGGATTCGCACCAATGAAGATATTTACGCCATATCTTATGGTAGATCTTTCTAGTGACAGGCTTACGTGCCTGAATCAAAGTATCAATGACTGAATCAGAGAACCCCCGCTTAGATAAAATCAAGCGTTCAATCTCCAAGCAGTCAGCGGCAGAGAAATTAGATTCGGATGATGGAAGGGTCCCTGAATGAGAAGGTCCTACCTCAATGGAAGCTTCCACGGCGGCAGAGAGGACATGTCCACCAGATTGGCATACCAAGTCCTGTGAGGCCACGCAGGCACAATTAGAATTACCGAAGCCATCTCCTGTTTGATCCGTGCAATCACCCGGGGAAGGAGAGCAAACGGTGGAAACACATAAGCTAGGTTGAACGACCAAGGCACTGCCAATGCATCTATCAGTTCGGCCTGAGGATCCCTTGACCTGGATCCGTATCTTAGGAGCTTGGCATTCTGACGAGACGCCATCAGATCCAATTCCAGTCTGCCCCATCTGAGAATCAGGGTGGCAAAGACCTCCGGATGCAGTTCCCACTCCCCCGGATGAAACGTCTGTCTGCTTTAAAAGTCTGCTTCCCAGTTGTCCACTCCTGGGATGTAGATTGCTGACAGATAACAAGAGTGAGCTTCCGCCCACCAAATTATCTTGGATACTTCTGTCATCGCTAAGGTACTCCTTGTTCCTCCCTGATGATTGATGTAAGCCACAGTCATGATGTTGTCCGACTGAAATCGGATGAATTTGGCCGAAGCCAACTGAGGCCAAGCCTGAAGCGCATTGAATATTGCTCTCAATTCCAGAATATTGATTGGAAGAAGAGACTCTGACTGAGTCCACACCCCCTGAGCCTTCAGGGAATTCCAAACCGCACCCCAGCCTAGTAGACTGGCGTCCGTTGTCACTATTACCCAAGAGGGTCTGCGGAAGCACGTCCCTTGGGACAGATGATCCGGCGACAACCACCAAAGAAGAGAGTCTCTTGTCTCCTGATCCAGACTTATCTGAGGTGACAAATTTGCATAATCTCCATTCCACTGCCCGAGCATGCACAGTTGTAGAGGTCTGAGATGAAATCGAGCAAACAGAATGATGTCCATTGCCGCCACCATCAATCCAATCACCTTCATGCACTGAGCCACTGATGGTCGAGGATTGGACTGAAGGGCTCGGCATGTATTCAGAATCTTTGACTTTCTGACCTCTGTCAGGAAAATTTTCATGGATATAGAATCTATTAGAGTTCCCAAGAAGGGAACCCTTGTCTGTGGAATTAGTGAACTCTTTTCTAGATTCACCTTCCACCTGTGAGTCCTCAGAAAGGATAGAACCATGTCTGTATGAGATTTTGTCAGATGGTAAGACGACGCCTGGATCAGAATATCGTCCAGATAAGGCGCCACTGCAATGCCCAGTGGCCTGAGAACCACCAGAAGGGACCCTAGAACCTTTGTGAAGATCCTGGGTGCTGTTGCCAACCAGAAGGGAAGAGCCACAAACTGAAAATATTTGTCCAGGAAGGCAAACCTTAGGAACTGATGATGATCCTTGTGGATAGGAATATGAAGATATGTATCCTTCAAGTCCACGGTAGTCATATATTGACCCTCCTGGATCAATGGAAGAATTGTTTGAATAGTCTCCATCTTGAAGAATGGGACTCTGAGAAACTTGTTTAGACTTTTTAGATCTAAAATAGGTCGAAACGTGCCCTCTCTTTTGGGGAAAACGAAAAGATTTGAGTAAAACCCCTGCCTCTGTTCCAGTATTGGAACGGGACAATTACTCCCATAGTAGAGAGGTCTTTTACACAACGTAAGAACGCCTCTCTTTTTATCTGGTCTACAGACAATCGTGAAAGAAGAAACCTCCCCCTTGGGAGAGAATTTTTGAATTCCAGTTGATACCCTTGGGACACGATTTCCAGTGACCAAGGGACCTGAACATCTCTTACCCAAGCCTGGGTAAAGAGAGAAAGTCTGCCCCCTACTAGATCTGGTCCTGGATCGGGGGCCGCACCTTCATGCTGTCTTGGGAGCAGCAGTGGGCTTCTTGGGTTGTTTACCTTTGTTCCAAGCCTGGTTGGGTCTCTAGACAGAATTGGCCAGAGCAAAATTCCCTTCCTGTTTAGCGGAAAACGAAGAAGAGGGGACTCCTTTGAAGTTCCGAAAGGAACGAAAATTATTTTGTTTACCCCTCAGTTTAGCTGTTTTGTCCTGAGGTAGGAGATGACCCTTACCTCCAGTAATGTCAGAAATTATTTCTTTCAAGTCAGGGCCGAATAGGGTTTTTCCTTTGAAAGGAATAGCCAAAAGCTTTGACTTAGATGACACATCAGCAGACCAAGATTTGAACCATAACGCTCTACGCGCTAAAATGGCAAATCTGGCATTCTTAGCCGCCAATTTGGCAATCTGAAAGGCGGCATCCGTAATAAAAGAATTAGCCAGCTTAAGAGCCTTAATTCTATCTAAAATTTCCTCTAAAGGAGTCTCCGTCTTAAGAGACTCTTCTAAGCGTCAAACCAGAAGGCTGCCGCAGTTGAAACTGGTACAATGCAGGCCGTCGGTTGTAAAAGGAAACCCTGATGAATAAATAACTTTTTTAGAAGACCCTCCAATTTTTTATCCATAGGGTCTTTGAAAGCACAACTGTCCTCAATAGGAATAGTTGTACGCTTAGTCAGGGTAGATATAGCTCCCTCCACCTTAGGGACTGTTTGCCAAGAGTCCCGGACAGTGTCAGATATGGGATACATTTTCTTAAAATTAGGAGAAGGTGAGAACGGGATACCCGGTCTTTCCCATTCCCGCATAATAATTTCCGAGATTCTCTTAGGAACCGGAAAAACATCAGAGTAAGCAGGCACCTCTAAGTATTTGTCCATCTTACACAATTTCTCTGGTGGTACCACAATAGTCACAGTCATCCAGAGTCGCTAAAACCTCCCGAAGTAACAGGTGGAGGTGTTCAAGTTTAAATCTGAAGGACATGACGTCCGAGTCCGTCTGAGGTAACACACTTCCCGAGACGGAAAGTTCCCCCTCAGACAGAAGTTCCCTGACCCCCAATTCAGATCCCTGTGAGAGTACATCGGAAATAGCCAACAAAGCATTAGAAGTTGCAGGATTCGGATTGGCTTCTGTCCTGCTGCGTTTGCCCTGCAACACTGGCAACTTAGATAAAACCTCTGTAAGGGTAGATGACATCACTGCAGCCATATCCTGCAGAGTAAATGAAGTGGACACGGTTGAAGAACACGGCGTCGCTTGGGTGGGCGTTAAAGGCTGTGACACTTGGGGAGAAAGTAGCGGCATACCCTGATTCTCATCAGTTTGAGAAGCATCCTTAGGCATACTTGCATTAAAGAAAATCTGTTCCTTACATTGTAAGGCCCTTTCAGTACATGAGGGACAAAAAGTAAGAGGGGGTTCCACATTGGCATTTAAACACATAGAACAAGTACTTTCCTCAAGTTCAGACATGTTAAACAGACTAGCAATAGCATAATAGTCGTTCTTTACTTGATATATTGAGCTCTGAAGTCAAATCATATAGTCAAAAATTTTGAACTAAAATGTGTACTGCGCCTTTAAATGATAAAAGTGCAACAATTTTTCTGCTATCAGTCAAAAACAACGTTTGCAGCACTAAAAAATGCCCCTATGTCCAAATTAACTTAACAATATTGCTCCGTTTGTTTGGTTATGCTATATACCAATTTTTATCACACTCCAGGCCCCTGCACCTCTCCACAGCTCTGCTGCGGCGCCTACCTGCCCCCAGATCACACTGATCCTCCTTGAGTAGAGCTCCCAAGTCTCTCTGTACCCCTTCATGTACAAACTGACTTAGGTCCCACCGGAGTCCAGGACCTTGCTGCCGATCCGGATGAATACTGCGCGGCTGAGCGCGCGAAAACTAGGCCCCGTCCACCATGGGCATAACTCGAGCCGTACTGAGACCCGCATAGGAAGAAAAACAACATGTCGGTTTCCCAACTTATATCACTAAAAAACGCCATGTGCCCCTCTTATACACACACTTTATATAATAAAAGCGCAACAATCATTGAATATTGCTCTCTGCCAAGCCAGTTATAATTTAAAATTGGGTTCAGTGTCTCTTTTAAACTTTAAGTTCCAAAGAAGGCTTTTCCCAGCCACAAAGTAGTATAGCCCATGGATGGATTCGATCCCTCAACCTACTGCTTCGTAGCCAGGCATGCTAACCACTAAGCTAAGTTAGGGAGTTCTTAAGCATCAACCGCATCTCCCAGCGTCAGCCCACACAGTTTATGCAAAAGTCAAACACCAAACACACTAATAAATAATCAAGATAAAAGGGAATTCCAGGTACACCATTTCCATTCATATAGTGCCTACTGATTACCTCTCCCCAGTTAGGGAATAATGTCAGCCTGTTCTGATGTATCTAGTCTCCCCAGAAACAAATGACTGAACATACCTCAATGCTGCTTGTAGAATGACACGGTTCTCCACACTGAAGATGTTTCTTTACACTACCTTCAACTGCTCTGTAAGAACCAGCAGGATCATAGATAATGTTTGCTAAGATCATCAACATCAGGGCAGGAAATAAGATGTCTCCACTCCTCTTGGGAAGTTATTGACTGACTATTTCTCCCTGAGAAAAATAGTACTCACTGGCACTATTTTAAAACAAAAAACTTCTTGATTGAAGAATCTAAACTAACACCTCACTTTACTTCTCCTATCACTAACACAGGCAAAGAGAATGACTGGGGTGGGAGGGAAGGAAGGAGCTATATATACAGCTCTGCTGTGGTGCTCTTTGCCACTTCCTGCTGACCAGGAGGCGTAATCCCATAAATAAGGATGAAATCCGTGGACTCGTCATATCTTGTAAAAGAAAAATAGATTTGACACGATTCCCCCTTACTTTATTTTTGTATTTTGTCTACATATATTACACATACATTGGAAAAAGTATTAAAGGCCTAACACTTATCCCTTGAATAAAGGCCTTTCTTTCTTTAAGAAATGTTTTAGACATATTCTTTGTCTGGTAAGTTATGAGTTAAAAAAAGGCTTGTATAAAAGTAATGATACTTATTTACTCTTAACAAGTGTTTAATAAAATACATTTTCAAAAACAAACAACAACCCTTTTCACCCATATATGGTTGTAAAGAAAAATGTACATATAATTGAATCATTCATCTTAACCAATTGTTCAATATCATCTATGGCAAAGGGTAAGTTTATTCGTATAAATGGTGTTAAGCAATAGTTAATACAATAATTGAATCACCAAATCTTAATTGTTTAACGCTATATACGGTTAAAAACATTTTCTTCACCATATATGGCAGTGAACAATTATTGAGATGAATGGTCCCATTATTGAATTTATCGTTGTTTAGCACCATTGAAATCAATGTGGAACTGAAAACTCATTTAAGGATCAGTAATTACAGTAGATTTTTACAATTAAAGGGCCATAGTACCCAAATGTTGAAACACTTGAAAATAATGCAGCATAGCTGTAAAAAGCGGACTAGAAAATATCACCTGAACATCTCTATGTAAAAAAGAAAGATATTTTACCTCAAAATGTCCTCAGTAGCCACATCCCATTGTAAAGGACTTCTAAGCAGCAAATCAGTATGTCTGTCCCGGGACAGGCAAAGAATTGAGCTTCATGCACACTCATTTTATTTCCCTATTCAGTTTAAGGAAGTTTACTATGAAATCTCATGAGAGTTAAGTGAAATCTCATGAGATCAAAGTAAAAGAGTTCATGACCTCAGCACTGCTGATGCTGATTGGCTGCTGTTCATTTTTTTTTTTACCTGCAGCTGGGCAGTAACTAAAAGATAACTTTTTACTTAGAACTTACTTTGCTGAGCTGAGGAAATTGTGAGGTAAAATATCTTCCTTTTTTACATAGAAATGCTCAGGTGATATTTTCCTGTCAGCTTTTTACAGTTATGCTGCATCAGTTTCAAGTGAGTATTATGTCCCTTTAACAAATGTATGATAAAAAGACAATACAAAAGCACTTAGGGGTAGATTTATTAACTGTCGGACGGACATGATCCACTGTAGTAGATAATGTCTGCCCGACATCGCTAAATGCCAACAGCATACGCTGTCAGCATTTAACATTGCACAAGCATTTCCTGTGAAATGCTTGTGCAATGCCGCGCTTGCACATTTGCAGCCAATCGCCCGCTAGCAGGGGCCATCAATCATCCTAATCGTATCTGATTGGGATGATGGCTGTCCGCTGCTTCATAAATCTAGCCCTATGTCTGAACTTCAGATGAAAAATAGTCAAATTTCAGCAAATCACAAATGCATATACATATATTCTGTGAATTCTTGCACATGCTCAGTAGGAGCTGGTGACTCAAAAAGCGTAAATATAAAAAGACTGGGCACATTTTGTTAATGGAAGTAAATTGGAAAGTAGTTTAAAATTGCTGCTCTATCTGAATCATGGGAGTTTAATTTTGACTTGAGTGTCCCTTTAAGGGCACAAAGGGCTCATTACTTGTGTGATAGGCTTATTGTAAAGTTTTTCCAAAGAAAGGTGAGCTCAGACATCCCAGGTAGATAAAACTTGACTTATTTTCTATCATTAAAACAAGATTAGCACAAAAAGAAGGTAATGTAGTAAACATGGCTTATGCATTTCGGCAGAATGCTGTAGTCATAGCCCTGTGCTATACCACACCTGGTACATCTTAAATAATGGGGGTTTTCACCTTATAGGGTAAAAAGATTTAAAGGAAAACATTCAGAGAAGGGCCACAAAGCTAATAAGGGGATTGGAGAATTTAACCTATGAGGAGAGGCTAGCCAAACTGGGTCTGTTTTCCTTAGAAAAAAGGCGCTTAAGAGGTGACATGATTACTTTATATAAATATATTCAAGGCCCATATACAGAGATGGCAGAAGCTCTGTTTATTCCAAGAAAATTGTTTGTGACCAGAGGTCACAATTTAAGGTTGGAGGAAAGGAGATTTAATCTCCTGCAATGGAAACGTTTTTTTCACTGTAAGAGCAATAAAATTGTGGAACTCAATACCAAAGGAGGTATTGAATGCCAATACCCTAGATACATTTAAAAATTATTTGGATACATTTCTGTCTATAAACAAAATTCATGGATATGATCGCTAGTATTAAATGGGTCACCTTTTAGTGGGATTATTTAAGCTTAACTGGAGCTTTTTGTATATATTTTAGATTTGTATAGGTTGAACTCGATGGACTTCAGTCTTTTTTCAGCCTCCTCTACTATGTTACTATGTTACACACACCTTCAAATTTTAAAAAGATAATAACATGCAAATGCTACATGTAACGGCATAGAATACAACTTTTCACATAAAAGAACGTATAATAAACAATGTGATGATATAGAAATAAAAATAATAAATAGGAGTAAGCTTATAAATGCTAGGCTGGCCATATATCTATACCCCTATGTTCAAACATTCCGTAGAGATTTTACGCACGTAGGTGAAAACTACACACATACATTTATATACACCTAAACCCATAAGAGATCTAATTAGTAACTATGTTCATTGAATACATAAGTCAATAAATCTATACATGTTGCTTTACGCTTTAATATTGTATATACATCAACCTATGGAACTCATATATCCGCAATGGTTTACCAATAAAGGAAATATATGATTATATTTCTAAGCCTATCTGTAAAAGCCAATTCCCAATAATGTATCAGCTCATAGTATGAGTTCAGATTATACGGAGTTTAATTATCCAGAAGATTTCCCTCTTGTCCCAGCATTTTTTGTCTATCTTTGGGTTATTAACTTGCTCTATGGCAAACCATCTTAAAGAATCAACTTTTTTTGTTGCGGTGAATGGCGAAATTCTGAACAAGAGGGGTAGAGGATTTTCCAGCTCCTAGGCTGGAAAGGTGTTCCCTGATTCTGGAATTGATGTCCCATGTCGTTAGACCTATATATTGAATGTCACACAGATCACATGTCAATAAGTAAATGACAAAGGTAGAATCCTATCCAAAGAGTTAACAGCCTATTTAGCCCTTTTTATGTCTCTGTATGAGAGTAGTGTGTGACGTCACTAACGGCTATCAGAGGAGCCGGCCATAGAGCGAGTTGTAAGCCGAAAGAGTATCGAGTGAGACAAGGTTCCAGTAGTGGGGAGAGCAGGTAGACACAGTGTGACACACTCCTTATAGAGTTGTAGTTTGGTTTTGCCTCCTCACGAAGGGATCCGGACTTGGAACTCACCTTTACCTGCGGAAGTGCATTTGGCTCCACTCTTTTTCCTGGTAAGAAGATGCCGTTTTTTGTATACTGGGATATGGCTTTTAATGAAAAGTACTGAGGTCATAACATTATCCTCTTGTGCCTTATTGTTAAGTCATACGTTACTAGAGAATCACAAGGACAAGTCTTAAACATGTATTGATGAAAGAATACTTTTATTCGCACTCATATGAGTCTTATGCCTATTTAAATTGCATATACTGCTTATGTTACATAATATACACATAGAAGTAAGTATATTTTATAGAACAAATTAAAGATAGATTATGTTGCAAATAATTTATTAGAACATTAATTTGGGACATTTATTTCAAGGAACATATTAGTTAAAATGAAATGTGCACATATGCGTTTTACATTTCAATAAAATCATTTTTCAAATATATTTTCGATATCCAAATATGGCCTAGTTTCAACTGAGATGTGGTAGTAAAAACATTTATATCCATTAAAGTCTATGGAGAATTTTTATGTGACCACCAGTTTCCAAACTTTACCATCTCAATGGAACCTAGACCTATGTTTGCAGGGAAAGGATGGCTGTTCAGTGGCATATACGCATATGCTGTGTATTCCTTACACAACTATAATTAGACACTACACCTTTATAGAGAGATAATAGCAGCTTCTATAGTGACAAATGAGTCATTATTAACTAGATTATACTACTAACAAATCGTTGTGTAGTTATGGTGGTTGTAAGCTATAACACAGGGGATTACAGAATACGTGTGTATGCTACTGACATAGCTTTTATTTCACATAATACCCATCAATAACATAACTTTATATTGCAACTTAAAGGCCACTTATACAAGTTACATTTTCAGTTATTTTTATTGAGGTTTCAAAGAGGATTACATAAAAATGCATTATAAATGCAAAGTATCAAACAATCCTCATTCATCCAACTAACAAAAAAAAAATATATAAAAATCATGATGTACATTACAATACACAAATACAAGACAGACAACTAGACTTTATGTACATGACTATACTAATCTTTCTTTAGCACTATGAGGCCTATCATAGATCTCTCTATATAAAGTACAACTCAAATCTCAGAAGGATTGTACTGATAAAACAGGCCACTATTTTGTTAGATTAGATTTTAAGTTAGCGACACCACCTAACAGAAAAAAATAAACTATACAAAAATGAGATAGTAACCATTCAAAGCATTATCCTTTATATAAATAGCCACAAAACCTTACATTGTTTTGTTTGATCTCAATTCAGTGTGTGAATGTATGTATATCTGTGTGTATGTATGTATGTATATATATGTGTTTATGTATGTATTTATCTGTGTGTTTATGTGCATGTATGTGTATATATAAATATATGTATGTGTATATATATATATATATATGCACAGTATGTGTATTTGTATATATATATATATATATATATATATATATATATGTGCGCGTGTTTATTTATGTGTGTGTATATATATATTTATATACACACACATATGTATGATGTAGGTGGGTGTATATGTATGTATTTATGTGTGTGTGTGTTAATGTATGAGTATATACAGTATATGTATGTGTGTGTATGTATATATATATATATGTATGTGTATGTATGTATGTATGTTTGAGTGTATGTATGTATGTGTATATGTATTTATGTGTATGTGTTTATGTATGTGTGTGTGTGCGCGTATTTATGTATGTGTGTGTGTATATATATATATATATATGTGTGTGTGTGTGTGTGTGTGTATGATGTAGGTGGGTGTGTATGTATTTATGTATATATGTGTTTATGTATGTGTGTGTTTATGAGTATATATATGTATGTATTTATGTATGTGTGTGTGTATGCATGTATGTGTTTATGTGTGTGTGTATATATATATATATATATATATATATATATATTATACACACACACGTTATAGGGTGGTGGATGGAAAAAATTGCATATTTTTAAAGTATTCCAAGTGTTAAAGTGTTGAGTTTCCTCAACCACTATATTACAGAAAAAAGATTTTTCTGATAAATAATTTATCTATGTAATAGTGGTGCAGACCCATTCAATAACTATAAATATAATATTCAAGAAAGAGAAATGGCACATAATAGTGGAATTTGAAAAGACTGGGATTTCAGCACTCTTTTAAAAAAGACAAAACACTTGTAAAGATATAATATCAAGATAGTGGTTTTATTATGCAGATCGCTGTCCAAGGACCTAGTCGGATCCACATGAGCATGGGCATAAAATTATACATACCATAACCAAAAAAGTGATAGTGTATCTAATATATAAAATAATTGAAGAAAAAGAAAAGTATAAGACGAAAAAGGCTTATCTTTTTGCCCCACGAATGGGCTAGATAAATTTGAATTTATCAAAGATTTGCATTATTTTGCAAGACGTATAGTCCTTTCCCAAATGTTCAAAGGAAAAGGGAGAGGGCATATAGAAGATCTTGCTTTAGGAAAAGAGGACAGAGTGGCACTTGCAGATTTAGAAGAGCTCCTAAATGACCAAATAGAGACCATAGATATTGAGCATTCTGCTGAACACACCCAAATCCAAGTAAAATCCAACTTAAGAGCAAAATCTAAATACATGCCCCAATTTTCCTCTATACCCTTAAACAAGTAGAAAAGGATGTAAAAAATCTGATGTTTACAATTGTCATTGATGACAATCTCACAAAGGCAGAGAGGAAAGCTTTGAACGAATTGATATATGCAGAAGACATTGTGATAAAATCTGCAGATAAGGGCGGGAATGTAGTTCTCTGGGATGCTAAATGTTATGTCTTAGAAGTTAAAAGACAGTTGTTGGATAAAAACCAATATTTACGCCTCCCAGAGAACCCTATTCCCTCTCTAAAAAATGTACTATTTAAATTACTGAATGATGCAAAATCAAGTGGCATTATCAGCGTATCTGAGTTCAAATATCTGTTCACTGATTTCCCGATAATGCCGGTACTCTACTGTATACCAAAAATACACAAAAATCTCAAGAATCCCCCCGGCCGTCCCATAATTTCTGGGATAGGTAGCCTGACTGAAAATTTGGGAAATTATGTTGATTGCTTTCTGAAGCCTTTCCTTGCAACCATGCCCTCGTACGTGATTGATACATCAGATCTACTGAGGAAAATTGATGGCATCACCATACCCAGTGGGGCATTACTAGTGTCTCTTGATGTGGAGGGCCTTTACTCCTCTATTCCTCATTCAGTAGGAGTGAGGGCAGCAAAACATTTTTTAGACACTAGAGGTGCCGCATACTCTGATCATACAGAGTTTGTTGTTAAACTATTGACTTTTGTACTTGAAAATAATGTCTTTTGACAATAAAATCTACAAACAAAATAGGGGGACAGCAATGGGGGCGACTTGTGCCCCCACATATGCTTGTCTCCACTTGGGACTATGGGAAATAGAAGAGGTTTTTCAAAAGCAAGAGTTCAATGAACATGTCCACTTATGGCTACGCTATGTAGACGATATCCTGCTAATCTGGGAAGGTCCTGAGAACAAACTAAGAAGTTTTGTATCAGAGTTGAATGAAAATGAGAGAAACATTACTTTAACTCTTAATTTTAGCAAAACAGATCTGTCCTTCCTTGATGTACATATTCTAATTGCAAAAGATGTACTGGCAACCGAGAACTTTAGGAAGGAGACAGCTACCAATAGTCTGCTTGAGGCACATAGCCATCATCCGGACCATTTAAAGAAGGGTATTCCAAAAGGCCAATTTCTGCGTCTGCATAGGAATTGCTCATCTGTTTCTAAATATGATGAGCATGCTACCCAGATGGAGAAAAGATTTAGAGCAAGAGGCTACCCAAAGAGAGCTGTAGCACATGCTAAAACAGCAGCAAAAAAGGCAGAAAGAAATGAGTTACTATTTCCTAAAGAAAGAGAGAAAGACAATAGAATTAGACTCATCACAAAATTTAACTGTCACTGGGGTAGTTTAAGAAATATACTCATAAAGAATTGGAATATCCTTCAAAATGATATAAATGTAGCAAAGGAAGTAGGAGAAATACCGTTATTGACAGCGAGAAGAGCCCCTAACTTGAAAGACAAGCTAGTGAAGAGTAAATTTGTCACTCCTCAAAAAAACTGTCTGTCGAGACAAAAACAGATAGGCAACTATCCTTGTAAAAGATGTGTGGCCTGCAAATTTATGTTGCAGACTAAGGTATTTTCAGTACATGATGACAAAATTTACAAGCTGAAATATTTTTTCAACTGTAACACAGAAGGAGTTGTCTACCTTCTATCTTGTACATGTCCCAGTTTTTACGTTTGGAAAACTAAACGGATACTGAAGGACAGAATCCATGAACACAGGGACGATATAAAAAACAAAATACAAAGTAGTAGTGTAGCCAGGCATTTTGAGATCTACCACAACAGTATGCCTGACTGCATGAGGGTGTTAGGCATCGACAAAGGTATCACCAATGATAGAGGGGGTGATAATGACAAAATCCTATTGCAAAAAGAATGCAAATGGATTTATAACCTCTCTACCATTGGGTTGGGGGGCATGAATGAAAAGCTGGATATGGGAAGTTTTCTCTAGTTTTCTATAACTCCCCATACACAGCCCTAATTTGTAAGTTCAAGTATGGTTTCATAAATTGTAACCGCTAATATACCTGTACCATAAGTGTCGTATGATGTTAAATTACTTGAGTCACATATTAGTGTTTAGTTAAATCACTTATTTGTTGCTATAATTCGCCTCCAATTATGGGCGTTACAAAGTTATGCTATAAAGCAGCACGTATGACGTGCAAACAACATGCCCTGAGGAAGCCCCGTCTCCCTGATGACGAGGGGGTGAAACACGTGTTGGCGATTGGTTGGCCGACTCACGTGACATCCATGCTGGCTGAGTTTGCAGAACGGAGCAGCGACAAACGGAACCAAGTGGAATAACTTTACAGAAGCTAAACGAGCAAGTATGTGGTGAAAGAGTAAATATGCACCGTTTGGGATGACAAATCACCTTTTATCATTTCAAGCAAAGGAATCGCTAGAGTGTGGCATACAGGACAAGCAGACGATCTGATGAAGCTGTTGGTAAACTGAGGACATTTAGAAAAGGTGCAGTCGACAGAGGGGTACTATAATACTAAGCAAGTATCCTCCTGTACCTATTTCTATCTTTGCTTGATTTGCTTGTTTACATCACATGCTGTCCTTAACCTACCACTTTTCTCATGCTTGCTTTATCCTGCTTGACTAACCTAACACCACAATAGTTGCTTTACCACAACTGGCGTTTACTCGCTCTAAGGAAAACCTTATTTAAGGTCTCTACCATCTATACTTTCTGCAGTTGTTGCTCGACTTCTAACTACAGACACGCAAACTACTTGTGTAGAACTTTTTCTTGGAACTCTTGACCGCTAAAATTGTGTTGAGTTTCAGGTGGGCTGATTGTAAGCTCAGTCCCTTTAAGAGGTTACACATGTTCATTCCGCTTGGATAAATTTATATATGTGCACTCTAATCGCAATGCATTGGTTTTGATATGCTTAATGTAACAAGTATAATCATTGTAAATAGGAGTAGCTTTCTCTTAAGGTAGATTCAGTTTGTACTAAAACCTGAAATTGGTCTGATTCATACCTGAGAATATCCTCTCCTTTTACAACACATTGCATTTGATTACTATATATGTCTTGATGCACTTTATCTCAGTTCAACTAGGATTGTCATAGGGGCCGGTCCCTTTTTGTCTTATACTTTTCTTTTTCTTCAATTATTGTATATATACGATACACTGTCGCTTTTTTGGTTATGGTATGTATAATTTTATGCCCATGCTCATGTGGATCCGACTAGGTCCTTGGACAGCGATCTGCACAATAAAATCACTATCTTGATATTATATCTTTACAAGTGTTTTGTCTTTTTTAAAAGAGTGCTGAAATCCCAGTCTTTTCAAATGCCACTATTATGTGCCATTTCTCTTTCTTGAATATTATATATACACATATATGTGTATGTATTTATGTATGTATATGTATGTATGTTTGAGTGTATTTATGTATGTGTATATGTATTTATGTGTATGTATTTATGTATGTGTGTGTGTGTGTGTGTTTATGTATGTGCGTGCATGTATGTATGTGTGTGTGTGATTGTGAACAATATTTTATTTTCTAACTCCATTTAAGTGCAGCATAGGCATCAATAGGAAAACATAAATTATGCTTACCTGATAATTTAATTTTCTTCCGTTGGAAAGAGTCCACAGCCGCATTCATTACTTTTGGGAAATAAGAACCTGGCCAACAGAAGGAGGCAAAGACACCCCAGCCAAAGGCTTAAATACCCCTCCCACTTCCTTCATCCCCCAGTCATTCAGGGTGAAAAGGTGCCAGAAGAATACAACTAAGACGCCCCACATAAAAAAACGTGCGGGGGGCTGTGGACTCTTTCCCACAGAAGAAAATCGAATGATCAGGTAAGCATAATTTATGTTTTTCTTCCTAATAGGAAAGAGTCCACAGCGGCATTCATTACTTTTGGGAAAAACATACCCAGGCTAAAGAGAACACTGAATGCCAAAATGGGAGGGTACAATAGGCGGCCCATTCTGAGAGCACCAAGCCTGAAACCACTACCCAACAAAAACCCTGCTTCGTCCTGAGAAAACTTAAAAAAGGAAAGGCCCCAAGGACACTGACCAGCAGATAGTCCAGAAGCCTAGCAAGAGACCACAAAAATCTGACTCAACTGAGCCAACAGTCCTCCAGGAGACACCGTCGCCCAACAGTCGGTCCCTCACTGCTCACTCCTCACTAAAGAGGGGAACACCAGCCTAAACTCCCCAAGGGATAGGGCAAGGAAGAACCGAAGGGAAACCGAAAGGTCACCACAAAATCCATAAAAGGAAAACCCCCAATAGCGAGCCCAGCTCACAATGATCCAAATGGATCCTGACAGACAAGGGGAGGCTACATCCAGACCAAGCAGAAATCAGAGGTTTAGGACCGGGCATCTAAACAGAGAAACCCTTCTCTCAACATCGTGCAAAGCACCGAAAGACAACTGAAGACCGAGTCCTCACATTGTCAGAACTAAGAATACTAAAGTATTCAGACAAAAAAGAACATGTAACAGACCCGGACGAAAAACCCTGAGTCAAGAACACGCAGCCATCATCAGGATGGCACAGAAGAATAATTGCTGAGAAGTAAAAAGCGGCCAGCAAGAGAACAGATTGCAAAAGAAAACTCCCAGACAGAGGGCACACACTAGGCAATCGAAGCTGCCAGACCTACACACAGGGCTCCAAAAGGGGAAGCACATAACCTCAACGAGGCCCACTGCACCTCCAAAAGAGAGAGGTTACACCCAGAACCCGAAGAGTGTATGGTAACCCTGGACCTTCTGCTTGCAAGCCCAGAGAGCAAACTACTATGCCAACCTAGATCCTGAAGATGACAACGCATCTCAGAACCCACTCCCAGCCAGGCGAGCCCAAGCATAGACAGGTCTGAAACAGAGGAACAGGAGAACCCCAACACCAGTTCAAAAAAGAGCGGAAGAATGGCCACAGCCATCTTAACAGAGCACGGGTGCCAACCCGACTTCTTAGAAACAGACGAAAAGGCCGTAGACCCAAAGGAATCCAACAAAAGGCCCACCATAGTCTCGACACAGAGCCAGCAAGACTCCAGATGGAACGTAACAACCCAGAGAAAAACGCCCCTCTCTGAAAGGTTAACTCTCAGTTCCAACCTCCTGAATCCAAGAGAATCCCTAGAAAAAGAATCACACCTCCATAAGAAGGAGAATAAGCCCCCCACCCTAAGAAAAAGGGATGGGGCCAAAAAGGCAGAGCACCTGTCCACAAGACACAAAGCCACAGGCTAAAGGAGAGATCAATCTCCAATGCAGATGAACTTGGAAGGAATCCCCCTAGGGAATTTGCTTGCTAACACACATCCAATGTGCAATAGCTGCAGCAGAGACACTGCAAACCCATTTGACTGCACAGCAGTGAATCCACAAGGTTACCACAGCAAGCTGACCAAGGGAAACCAACCATAAACCGTGACCAGGTCAATTAGTCCAAGTAAAAGGACATAGCCCAAGTTCCCAGGAACTGGGGTACCTGAACCAGCCTTAGAGCCAAAAAAGTCTGGCAACAACTCCACAAAGGAAACACCAGGGAGAAAACAGAACTGAGCCCCCAATTTTTTAAACAAACAATATCCGAGAACACCCCGTCTGATATAAAAGTCCAGACCACAGGGAGATATCAATGCAATATCCAGATCAACCTGGATAACGAGATAACTTGCAAGCCCTGACCCAAGGAAGAGACCACCCCTTGCCAAAGTCCAATGCTCCAAAGGAGCTAAGACGTTAAAAAGTCATACAATGACTCTAGAGCCCATAGACTCTCAAACAGCCACAGGACAACAAGCAAGGGGATACCCCGAGGCCAAAATCACTTGAGCAAAGGCTGGTCTCCACATCACCTCCATACAATCAGAGGATTATAGAGAGAAAAGGACACACAGCATCCTCAGCTCCGAGCAGAGCCTAAGGAGACCACGCCCAGTGCCCCTAACAGGGAACAACAATATCCTGGAGGGTAACTCAGGTCCCTAAAAGGAGACCTAACTCACATGGAGACAACATGTTCACTGTCAATGTGCAATAGCTGCAGCTGGTCACATTCTGCAACCCATCCGCCACAAGGCAGCTGAACTACCCAATAAACTACTAGCTGCTGAGAACTAAGTCCAGAGGGACAATTCCCAGGGCCTCAAAAGAAAAAAGGCCAAACCGACCAACTCGGTGGCAAGAGGGCGCAAGCCAACCAACCCTCCACTACATGGGGAGGAGCTCTAGGGTCTGACAACCCCAGACAGAAGAGAGAGAGAGAGAAGCAGCGGAACTCCACTGACCCAGTCATCCAAATTTAAGGCTATAAGAACTGAGACAATTCTTCCTGCCTCACGGACCCATCGGTCCTCTAGAATGCTTAATTGAACACAGAGGATAACATGAGCACTCAGCGCCTCTACCGAACCAACCAAGCAGAGCGGCGCCACGTGTCCGAACAGCTACCAGACAGAACTGAACCCCAACAGGACCAGTCTGCAATCCGGGTTCTAACCGTCTAGCCCCATAAATCCTCCCTCAGAGGGGAATAAGGAAAACAGACAGGACATCCTATCGGATGAAAATAAATACAAGGCAACCCGTAGGTTAAAGGGACAGTCAAGTCCGAAAAAATCTTTCATGATTTAAATAGGAAATGTAAGTTTAAACAACTTTCCGATTTACTTTTATCACCAATTTTGCTTTGTTCTATTGGTATTCTTAGTTGAAAGCTAATTCTAGGAGGTTCATATGCTAATTTCTTAGACCTTGAAGACTGCCTCTAATCTAAATGCATTTTGACCACTAGAGGGCATTAGTTCATGTGTTTCCTATAGATAACATTGAGCTCATGCACGTGAAGTTACCCTGGAGTCAGCACTGATTGGATACAATGCAAGTCTGTCAAAAGAACTGAAATAAGGGGGCAGTTTGCAAAGGCTTAGATACAAGGTAATTACAGAGGTAAAAAGTGTATTTCTATAACAGTGTTGGTTATGCAAAACTGGGGAATGGGTAATAAAGGGATAATCTTTCTTTTTAAACAACAAAAATTCTGGTGTTGACTGTCCCTTTAATGTTTAAAAAGAAACAGGACTACCACAGGAGCAGCCAAACGGAGACCTGATCTTCCAAAAAAACTGGAAAAGATCTCAATACATGGACAATCGGGAGATTACATCATCCCCACATGTCTGATGAGGTGCGCCATTCGAAGAGCAGACCGCGAAGGCACGTAATTCTATAGGAACCACCCTGTCCTCAAACTCTATTCAATTTAGGAAATGAAGGTTCATCAGGCAATATGACCTCTGGAACCCCTGAACTCGCCAAAAACTTCCTTTAGAAGAAGCACAAATTCCTAAAACTAAAGTCTGGTTCGTCCGTAGCTGGAGGTTGAGAGGCAGCAGACTCTGTCCCAGAAAGTTCATAGTCTCAGAAAGAACTTCATCCTCGGATAACCCTATCAGTTAAATCCAAAAATTATTTGATGTACTCTGGGAAGGAGTGCAATATGTAACCTTTCGCTTGCGCTTAACAGGGCGAGGTAAAGCATTAAGGCCGCAGACACCGCCGTCTGAATTGCGCAGTAACGCCTGGAGAAAAAAAGGCCCCTGCATGTGTATAGAGATAACAATGAAGGGTACGCACCTCACTGAACGACAACTCCTCAGAGGTGGACGGCTCCGTGATATCAAACATGTTTGATATTATCACTTTATCAAGGCATATGGAACATAATTGAGAGGTGGAACTAGGGCCTCCTCCCCATATAAACAGGAATTGCTCTTTAAGAATAGAGGGAGTGCCCTCTAAAGAAACCGATTCCTCCATCACTAGTGCAATAACCGGAGAACTAGAGAGATAAAACATCCTCTTTTTTTTTTTTAACAAAATAACGGCACCTCTATACCCCAATGGCTGGGGCACTCACCACCTCCTATGACCCAGACAGTACAGAGATGTATGACTCCTCTCTGATAGTCACGAAGGAGGGAATAAATCACATAGTGCACAATGCAGGACCGTCCCTGCTATAAGAGCCAGCGTGCCAAGCTTGTAAGCTGCATGGCTCTCAAAGTGAAAGTGAAACCTCTATATTCCATAACAGCCTAAGAGCCCATACCATCTCACACATAAAGCAGCATAAAATCAAATAAACACTTAAGATTATTATTCCCCACCTGTTCAATAATCCCCCTAAGGAGTTATTAACCCTTGATTCTATAAAGATAAAAGGCGTCACACTGTGACCCTGTCTTCTGTGTTAACATTATATAATAAAAAATGAAACAATCTTACAAGAATCTACGCTGTGGAACAGGAACACGGCCCTTCAAGTGTGACAGGTTGTAGCATCGCTCCTGACATAGACTTGAGTGAAGAAAGCAGTCTGCGAAACTCGTCAACGCCGATTGCTGTAGGAGCTGTTAATATGAGTTGGGATGGTGTCGTCGAGGAGAGCTCTCCCTGCATCTCTGGACTCTAACTTTCACCCAGGCCCTCAGTGAGAAGCTTATAGGGCTACTTAAAACTCCTGTCCCATTGCGAAGAGTACTACCCTCCATAAGAGACAAAACAAATTCTGACACTTCTCGCTCAACATCCTGGGACGAAAGGCAAAGAATGACTGGGGGATGAGGGAAGTGGGATGAGTATTTAAGCCTTTGGCTGGGGTGTCTTTGCCTCCTTCTGGTGGCCAGGTTCTTATTTCCCAAAAGTAATGAATGCGGCTGTGGACTCTTTCCCATTAGGAAGAAAAATCTAATATTTCAGAATTTGTAGGTTGCACTCTCACCTGTCATGCATTTTATAGTGTACCCCATAAAACTCTATTAGGAGCTTACACGTTAACCCTACGTGAATTTTATAGCGTGTTAACAGTTAACCAGAGCTCTGAAGTTGCGGTAATCATTCAAGCGTAATTCGAAATTGTGCTCAAAGAATCACATTTACTTTCAACTCATTCTACGAGCGGTCAGCACTATGAGTGCAAACACTCGCAATAAACCGCTTATCGCTCGGGCACAAATGTTTGCGCTCCACTTGTAATCTGGCCCTAAGAGTCTAATGTCCCTTTAAGAAGAGATTTGTCAGTAACCAGGCTTTGTTTGACTTTACTTAAAGGGCAGGGCACCTGTGTAACCCACACTTCTAATCTCATCTCCTTAACTGAACCACCTGACCAATAGCTTTTGGAGAAGCAGTAAATAAAGAGGTTAACTTTCTTTTTGCAGCCTGCACTGTGATTGGCTACTCATTGTCATCAATAAAAATGTGTAACTTACAACGGTTTGTGAGTTATTAGTTTATCAGATTGTTTGTCTATAATGTGACTTAAATTAAGATCAGACCTTTTATGAGTAACTGATGCAGAAATCCAGGTAATTGCAAAGGGTTACGACTGTATATAGCTGTAACTACACATCAATACTCACTCTCTGGGCTAAAACATACTACTACACTCTAGCAATATTACATGTGTGTTGTACATTGTTACCAGGGCAGGTCAGAGCTGCATCATTAATAAAACAACACATCAAGCAAAGCTCCCGTCCTCCCCCGGCTGTTTTATGTAAAGAGAGAGGGTGGGAATAGAAAGAATCTGCAGCCAGACAAACTCAGTGTTAAACTCCATAGGAAGTAGTAACTCCTCTGATTGGCTGAAACCCTTTCATCTGATTGGTTCTGTTTAGCCAATCAAGTCAAAGAAAGGAGAGTTTTAATTGTTTTATGGCACCTTGTGTGAGATAAGAAGATATTCAACCCCTGCAGTTCCCTCAATACAGACTTCTCAGGATAAAAGTCTCAGCTGTGTCACTAGGGTGAAAAGGCAATTGTCACTTGTCTGCCTAACCTAACGTAACTTAAGGATTCTGATACACTGAGCCTGCTGTGTAAACAGTAAAAAATAAATAGGTACATACATAAACAAATGGCTCTAAATATAACATAAATGTAACTTACAATAATATCATACATATAATAAGCATTAAATCAGTTATGCTTTTTACATTACTATAATACCATAATATTTAAAGAAACATGAAATTGTTACCTGATTTAGATACAATTTTAAAGGGACAGTCTACTTCAGAATTATTATTGTTTAAAAATATAGATAATCCCTTTACTACCAATTCCCCAGTTTTGCACAACCAACACTGTTATATTAATATACTTCTTACCTCTGTGATTACCTTTGCAAACTGTCCCCTTATCTCAGTGCTTTTGACAGACTTGCATTTTAGCCAATCAGTGCAGATTCCACGTGAGTGAGCACACATGAACTAGCACTGTCTAACTGTGAAAACTGTCAAATGCATTTACATAAGAGGTGGCCTTCAAGGGCTTAGACATTAGCATATGAGCCTACCTAGGTTTAACTTTCACCTAAAAATACCAAGAGAACAAAGCAAATTAGAAAATAAAAGTATATTAGAAAGATGTTTGAAATTATATGCCCTATCTAAATCCTGAAAGAAAAATGCACTGCCCTTTTAAAATGACCAAGGTTCAGCAGAAAAAACTGACTAATCGTCAACACTACTACAGTAACGGTATATAGTAGGCATGTACATTCAGATAATTCGTGAAGATCTAAACACTGAGGAAGACGGCACTCGCAGCATTCACTCTTTTCGGAGCCAGATTTCTTCTTGTGTAAGAGCAACACTATGGTCTGTATTTGCACATATATTAGTGCGTTGAACTTTCACAAGAAATCTGTCAGTGAAAAAAAAGCTGTATGACACAAGTAGCCACCTTCTTGCACATGTGGATCCTCATGAATGATATGAATGCACATGCCTAGTATATAGTGTAGGATTTAATTTCCTAAGAAAACATTTTTCACATTCAGAAAAACATAATTTATGCTTACCTGATAAATTTATTTCTCTTGTAGTGTAGTCAGTCCACGGGTCATCCATTACTTATGGAATATATCTCTTCCTAACAGGAAGCTGCAAGAGGAACACCCAAGCAGAGCTGCTATATAGCTCCTCCCCTCACATGTCATATCCAGTCATTCGACCAAAACCAGACGAGAAAGGAGAAACCATAGGGTGCAGTGGTGACTGGAGTTTAATTAAAATTTAGATCTGCCTTAAAGACAGGGCGGGCCGTGGACTGACTACACTACAAGAGAAATAAATTTATCAGGTAAGCATAAATTATGTTTTCTCTTGTTAAGTGTAGTCAGTCCACGGGTCATCCATTACTTATGGAATACCAATACCAAAGCTAAAGTACACGGATGAAGGGAGGGACAAGGCAGGAACCTTAAACAGAAGGAACCACTGCCTGAAGCACCTTTCTCCCAAAAATAGCCTCCGAAGAAGCAAAAGTGTCAAATTTGTAAAATTTTGAAAAAGTGTGAAGTGAAGACCAAGTTGCAGCCTTGCAAATCTGTTCAACAGAGGCCTCATTTTTAAAGGCCCAGGTGGAAGCCACAGCTCTAGTAGAATGAGCTGTAATCCTTTCAGGAGGCTGCTGTCCAGCAGTCTCATAGGCTAAACGTATTATGCTACGAAGCCAAAAAGAGAGAGAGGTAGCCGAAGCCTTTTGACCTCTTCTCTGTCCAGAGTAAACGACAAACAGGGAAGAAGTTTGACGAAAATCTTTAGTTGCCTGCAAATAGAACTTCAGGGCACGGACTACGTCCAGATTATGCAAAAGTCGTTCCTTCTTTGAAGAAGGGTTAGGACACAGTGATGGAACAACAATCTCTTGATTGATATTCCTGTTAGTAACTACTTTAGGTAAGAACCCAGGTTTAGTACGCAGAACTACCTTGTCTGAATGAAAAATCAGATAAGGAGAATCACAATGTAAGGCAGATAACTCAGAGACTCTTCGAGCCGAGGAAATAGCCATCAAAAACAGAACCTTCCAGGATAACAGCTTGATATCAATGGAATGAAGGGGTTCAAATGGAACGCCTTGAAGAACGTTAAGAACTAAGTTTAAGCTCCACGGCGGAGCAACAGTCTTAAACACAGGCTTAATCCTAGCTAAAGCCTGACAAAAAGCCTGAACGTCTGGAACTTCTGCCAGACGTTTGTGTAGAAGAATAGACAGAGCAGAAATCTGTCCCTTTAACGAACTAGCAGATAAGCCCTTTTCTAAACCCTCTTGTAGAAAAGACAATATCCTAGGAATCCTAACCTTACTCCATGAGTAACTCTTGGATTCGCACCAATATAAATATTTACGCCATATCTTATGGTAAATTGTTCTGGTAACAGGCTTCCTAGCCTGTATTAAGGTATCAATAACCGACTCAGAGAAATTAGATTTGGATGGTTGAAAGGACCCTGAATTAGAAGGTCCTATCTCAGAGGCAGAGACCACGGTGGGCAGGACGACATGTCCACTAGGTCTGTATACCAGGTCCTGCGTGGCCACGCAGGCGCTATCAGAATCACCGAAGCTCTCTCCTGTTTGATCTTGGCAATCAAACGAGGAAGCATCGGAAATGGTGGAAACACATAAGCCATGTTGAAGACCCAAGGGGCTGTCAGAGCATCTATCAGCACCGCTCCCGGGTCCCTGGACCTGGATCCGTAACAAGGAAGCTTGGCGTTCTGGCGAGACGCCATGAGATCCAGATCTGGTTTGCCCCAACGATGAATCAGTTGAGCAAAGACCTCCAGATGAAGTTCCCACTCCCCCGGATGAAAAGTCTGGCGACTTAGAAAATCCGCCTCCCAGTTCTCCACGCCTGGGATGTAAATCGCTGACAGGTGGCAAGAGTGAGACTCTGCCCAGCGAATTATCTTTGAGACTTCCAACATCGCTAGGGAACTTCTGGTTCCCCCTTGATGGTTGATGTAAGCCACAGTCGTGATGTTGTCCGACTGAAATCTGATGAACCTCAGAGTTGCTAACTGAGGCCAAGCTAGGAGAGCATTGAATATTGCTCTTAATTCCAGAATATTTATTGGGAGGAGTTTCTCCTCCTGAGTCCATAGTCCCTGAGCTTTCAGGGAGTTCCAGACTGCGCCCCAGCCTAGAAGGCTGGCGTCTGTTGTTACAATCGTCCAATCTGGCCTGCGAAAGGTCATCCCCTTGGACAGATGTGGCCGAGAAAGCCACCATAGAAGAGAATCTCTGGTCTCTTGATCCAGATTTAGCAGGGGGGGACAAATCTGAGTAATCCCCATTCCACTGACTTAGCATGCACAATTGCAGCGGTCTGAGATGCAGGCGCGCAAATGGTACTATATCCATTGCCGCTACCATTAAGCCGATTACTTCCATGCACTGAGCTACTGACGGGTGTGGAATGGAATGAAGGACACGGCAAGCATTAGAAGTTTTGATAACCTGGCCTCCGTCAGGTAAATTTTCATCTCTACAGAATCTATAAGAGTCCCTAGAAAGGGAACCCTTGTAAGTGGTAATAGAGAACTCTTTTCCACGTTCAGCTTCCACCCATGCGACCTTAGAAATGCCAGAACTATCTCTGTATGAGACTTGGCAGTTTGAAAACTTGACGCTTGTATCAGAATGTCGTCTAGGTACGGAGTCACCGCTATGCCTCGCGGTCTTAGTACCGCCAGAAGTGAGCCCAGAACTTTTGTAAAGATTCTTGGAGCCGTAGCTAATCCGAAGGGAAGAGCTACAAACTGGTAATGCCTGTCTAGGAAAGCAAATCTTAGGTACCGATAATGATCCTTGTGAATCGGTATGTGAAGGTAGGCATCCTTTAAGTCCACTGTGGTCATGTACTGACCTTCTTGGATCATGGGAAGGATGGTTCGAATAGTTTCCATTTTCAATGATGGAACTCTTAGGAATTTGTTTAGGATTTTTAAGTCCAAGATTGGTCTGAAGGTTCCCTCTTTCTTGGGAACCACAAATAGATTTGAAAAGAATCCTTGCCCGTGTTCCGTCCGCGGAACTGGGTGGATCACCCCCATTAGTAAGAGGTCTTATACACAGCGTAGAAACGCCTCTTTCTTTATTTGGTTTGCTGATAACCTTGAAAGATGAAATCTCCCTCGTGGAGGAGAAGTTTTGAAGTCCAGGAGATATCCCTGAGATATGATCTCCAACGCCCAGGGATCCTGGACATCTCTTGCCCAAGCCTGGGCGAAGAGAGAAAGTCTGCCCCCCACTAGATCCGTTTCCGGATAGGGGGCCCTCTCTTCATGCTGTCTTAGGGACAGCAGCAGGTTTCTTGGCCTGCTTGCCCTTGTTCCAGGACTGGTTAACTTTCCAGCCCTGTCTGTAACGAGCAACAGCTCCTTCCTGTTTTGGAGCGGAGGAAGTTGATGCTGCTCCTGCCTTGAAGTTACGAAAGGCACGAAAATTAGACTGTTTGGCCTTTGATTTGGCCCTGTCCTGAGGTAGAGCATGGCCCTTACCTCCCGTAATGTCAGCTATAATTTCTTTCAAGCCGGGCCCGAATAAGGTCTGCCCTTTGAAAGGAATATTAAGCAATTTAGATTTAGAAGTCACGTCAGCTGACCAGGATTTAAGCCATAGCGCTCTGCGCGCTTGGATGGCGAATCCGGAGTTCTTAGCCGTAAGTTTGGTTAAATGTACGACGGCATCAGAAACAAATGCGTTAGCTAGCTTAAGTGCTTTAAGCTTGTTCATAATTTCATCCAATGGAGATGTGCGAATGGCCTCTTCCAGAGACTCAAACCAGAATGCCGCCGCCGCAGCAGTGACAGGCGCAATGCATGCAAGGGGCTGTAAGATAAAACCTTGTTGAACAAACATTTTCTTAAGGTAACCCTCTAATTTCTTATCCATTGGATCTGAAAAGGCACAACTATCCTCCACCGGGATAGTGGTACGCTTAGCTAAAGTAGAAATTGCTCCCTCCACCTTAGGGACCGTCTGCCATAAGTCTTGTGTGGTGGTGTCTATAGGAAACATTTTCCTAAATATGGGAGGAGGGGAAAAAGGCACACCAGGTCTATCCCACTCCTTGCTAATAATCTCTGTAAGCCTTTTAGGAAACACGACACGTCAAAAACGGATAACAATTTAATAATTAACGTTTTTAACACAGTCAAAACACACTGTCACAGGTCTGCTGTGACTGATTACCTCCCTCAAAATGAATTTTGAAGACCCCTGAGCTCTCTAGAGACGATCTGGATCATGGAGGATGAAATAGACAGATTGTGACTGAATTTTTACTGCGCAAAAAAGCGCTAAAATAGGCCCCTCCCACTCATATTACAACAGTGGGGAAGCTCAGATAACTGTTTCTATGCAGAAAACAAAGATGGCCATGTGGTAAAAATCATGCCCCAATAAGTTTTATCACCAAGTACCTCACAAAAAAACGATTAACATGCCATTAAACGTTTTGAACATACATTTTAAAAGTTATGAAGTGTTATTAATAAGCCTGCTACCAGTCGCTTTTACTGCAGTTAAGGCTCATACATTATTTCAGTATTAACAGTATTTTCAGAGTCAATTCCATTCCTTAGAAAAATACATTCAGTGTACACACACTCATCAGCCTAATACCAGTCGCTATCACTGCATTTAAGGCTGAACTTACGTTACATTGGTATCAGCAGTATTTTCTCAGTCAATTCCATTCCTCAGAAAAATAATTTACTGCACATACCTTGTTTGCAGGGGGGCCCTGCATGCTATTCCCCTTTTCTGAAGTTACCTCACTCCTCAGATGAGAACAGCCAGTGGATCTTAGTTACGTCTGCTAAGATCATAGAAAACGCAGGCAGATTCTTCTTCTAATGCTGCCTGAGAACAAACAGCACACTCCGGTGCCATTTAAAATAACAAACTTTTGATTGAAGAAATAAACTAAGTTAAAAAACACCACAGACCTCTCACAGCGACCTATCTTTAGTTAGGCTGCAAGAGAATGACTGAATATGAAATGTGAGGGGAGGAGCTATATAGCAGCTCTGCTTGGGTGATCCTCTTGCAGCTTCCTGTTAGGAAGAGATATATTCCATAAGTAATGGATGACCCGTGGACTGACTACACTTAACAAGAGAAATGTTTTTCTTCTGAATTAAAGTGATGGTAACTGTCAGACTTTAAGAATGTTGCAGTGACAAATGTATCAGTGTACAAACAAAACCACATAATAATTTTTTTTTTAAAGTATATATATATTTTAAAAAACAAAATTTATAATCTTACATGGTACCTTCTCTTCCTCCATCAACCTTTATTTCCTCTTTTGTCTGGGCTATGACATATAGAGCAGTCTCACCCACACTCTACATAGGCTTCTTAAAGGCTTTCAAAAAGCTTGACTTCGAGAATGTCATACGACACGCACACTGATTGGATATTCATTAGAATTTTCATTAAAAAAATTAATCCCAGTGGGCCAGCATAACACTGTAATAGAAGCATTACTATAGGCTCGGATTTAACCCTTTAGATTTAAATAATAGAAAAAGTACACATATACTTTTTAATGGAAAAGATTACAGAGGTGGCATTCCATTAGCGGAGGTTTACCATCACTTTAATTTTCAGATATCTAAGATGTGCTTTCTGAGTAAAACATTTCAAACATACCGAACATGGAAATTCTTTTTTCTCCTGTTTAAATTTTCAGACGTTCAGTAATATGCGATTTCACAGAATACTTGATACATACATATACGAATAAAAATGCCTTTTCTCCCGTATGACTTTTCACATTCGTGTATGAATCTTCAGATGCGTCTTAAGAGTTGATTTCCAAGCAAAACATTTTCCACATACAGAACATATAAATGATTTCTCCCCTGCATGAGTTTTCTGGTGTCTAATCACATCTGATTTCCGGGCAAAACATTTCCCACATTCAGGACATGAAAATGCCTTTTCTCCTGTATGAGTTTTCAGATGATCAGTAACGTGCGATTTCTGAGTAAAACATTTCCCACACAGAGGACACGAAAAGGCTTTTTCTCCTGTATGAATCTTAAGATGTCTGTCAAGGTCGGACTTCTTGAGAAAACATTTCCCACATAAGGGACATGAAAATACCTTCTCTCCTGTATGAATTTTCTGGTGCATAATAAGATTACATTTCTGAGTAAAACATTTCCCACATTCAGAACAAGAAAACGGTCTCTCTCCTGTATACATTTTCTGATGTCCAATAAGATTTGATTTCCTGGTGAAACATTCCCCAAATTCAGGACATACATTTCCTATGTGACTATTTTGATGAAGACTGTAAGAACTCTGACCATGACTAGAATTACTGCAGCTTGTGAATGCATCTGTCGATGAGAAATACAATGTGAGTAATATTTATAAGTGACAATTATTTATCTTAAGAACATTTTTAACTATTTTGAATTTGCGTCTACCACAAAAGAACTGGCTACCCAGCCTCCATGCTAAGGCTTAGGGGCAGTTTACTTTTTTTACCTATTATTTTTCTTAATTGTATTACTAAAATTGTGAACACAATTTTAAAAGCTTTAAATACATTTATTTCAGTTCCAAAACTACTCTATATAACTATTGCTTGTTTGCCGAAAGCATTTAGCTTTATTGATTTAGTTTTTTATTTTGTAATGATTTAAACAGATTATGATTTCTTATTAAAGTGATTGTAAAGTTTAATGAATAAATCGCTGGTATCTAAAAATAATCTTAAAAACAGGGGCACTTTCATTCATTAAAGTTTACAAAGACACTTATTTTTTTAAAATACTTACCTTTGCGTTATGGTAAACATAACATTGATCCTCCGCCTGCAGCTCCAGCTTTCTTTAGATGTTCGATAACTAATCTGGCTTCCTTCAATCATGTGCCCCCTTTGGCGTCCAGCTTGTGAGTCACGCAACGATTGGAGGAAGCTGGATTAGTAATCGATCTGCTAAAAAAAACAGGAGCTGCGAGTGGAGAATCAGCATTATGTTTATCATAACGCAAACATATTTTAAAAAATAAGCGTCTTTGTAAACTTTAATGAATGAAAGTGCCCCTGTTTTTAAGATTATTTTTAGATACCGGGCACTTATTCACTAAATTTTACAATCACCTGAAACAAGTAATGTATAATGTTTAAAATAATTATGTACTGATCATAAGAAAAGAAATATTTATGGAATTAACTAAAAAAAAAAATTAATATAATTTTGAAATAAATTAGTGCTTTCAAATGATGTTCACATAACATTTCAGTAATAAAATGACATCCATCACACAACTACACTTTATAACGTTTGTTTTTGTGCACAAATGTTGCTTTAGTTTTTTTCCCACTCATAATGCCTCTGACTTTGTAAAGCTTGTTTACTCTTTACTATATGCTGTACGGTTGGATCTCCAATTAAAGTGCAAAGTTTCCAATTTTATTAAAGTAATGGTAAACTCTCCCTTTTATAAAATCAGATTAAAAATGTTAGGGTTATTTTAGATGTAGTTTAATTTATCAGTTGTACAGAAGATGAGCTATAAGTTACTTTTTTAATATAGATATAAAATTCAAATACCCTGCGCTCCGCCGCCCACTTAAATAGTCAGTTTGTCTGTGAGTGAAAAGTTTGAATTGTTGTCCAAGCAGCACTCTATCTACAACAAAAGTGCCATATGCCTCTCACTACTTTCATACACAACAAAGAATTCCTGCCAGGTCTCACCAATATGACCAAATATGACACATCAACAGACAGAGTATTAATCATATTCCACCTTGGTACTGAAAGTGGGCTACAAACTAGAGATGATCTAATCGAAAAGGGCTTCAATAGTTTAAAAAATTGGTTTTTCTACCTACAGTGTTACAATTACTTATCCTCTCACCCGCACAAACTAAATATGCTGAGACCATTGACGGCTTTTGAGTCCCTATGCCGCAAACTATCCCCTACACGACACACACTGTCCCTTTTGTACTCTTTATTAAAGCAGAATCCCCCAGGTTACGTGCCACATTTTATTAACAAATGAAGTGAGGAACTGGATGTACAGCCTTCTCACATCGACTCCATTAGGATATATACCGCCATTAAAAAATCCTCCACATCAAACACATTTTTAGAATTAAATATGAAGATCCTACATAGATGGTACCTTACACCATCACGCTGTAAAAATTTTTTTAAAAACACCACGGACATCTGCTGGAGATGTCAAGCCCCCAAAGGCCATATGGCACATATATGGTGGCAATCCCCAATATAACTCAGATCTGGAAGGAATTATCTATTGAAACCTCTAAGCTACTGGAAGTACCTTTACTGCTTGACCCATGCTTATGGCTTTTCCATAAAACCCCTAGGAAATTTTCTTATCTACAAGATAAGCTTTTTAATATCGCATGCAACAGCTTAAAAATACTAGTAGCTAGGAATTGGAAGAGTACCATAATTCCGACTATAGCCCAATGGGTACAAGAGTACAATCACTTAATTTCACTAAAAGAATACCACTATATCAAACAGCAGAGAATTGACATGTATACCCAACTTAAGATAACCTGGGAAGAAAACCTGAGGGATAAGTTCAAACCAAATGCTTGATAACATTATGGAGTGAATGTGGAAACAACACGTGTATTCTGTGTGTATAGTGAGGGTGGAGGGTTGATGTTGAGATGCTGAGGAAACCTCACTACCTGTAGGTTATACCCTGTTATCTTCTAGTAGACATAAGTGTTTTGACTAATGAGGTCCTCAAGGAATGGTCAGACTTGTATTTGAGATATGTATCACTATCAAGCAGCACATTGTTTTTGAATGTTATTTGTTTTGTGTTTATATTTATGTTCATTGTTTATACCGCAGCGTATACTGAGATATTGGAGGAATGATGCTAATGATTTGTAAAACCACTATCTGTATACATGATCTGTATTTCATTTGCAAAAATAAAAATTGTTATTGAAATTTTTTTTATTTTTTTTTCATATCTATATTAAAAAATTTATAGCGCATTTTCCTTACAACTGATGAATTAAACTCCATCTATAACATCACTAACATTCTGGATCTGTTTTCATAAAGGAGAATGTACATATTACAAAATGAAAAAAAATATATAAAAATCAACTGGAAAACCTCAAGTTTAGAAGTATCAAAAAGGTATTTAATGCAAAATGTCCATTGTTAGTAAAGCTACGATTGTGCATTTTTCTCTTTGGCCTTCTGGCTATAGTGATGTATACCCACAGAAGATCCGACACGCGTTTCACCATTAAAAAAATCAGCTTAATCAAGGATGTCCTTTAGTTGTTTAATCTGACAGATTCATCTTATCCTTTATAATATGTGTTTAATGTATATGGCCCTTTTTTAAATGATTGTATTGGTTTTTAATTTGTTTTATAGTATGTTTTAATTACTGTAATAAATCTAATGTCCGTATAGTGTGTCCTGGCTGAAATTGGAATATACAGAGGAATGACTGCGTATGAGCCTGTAATCATACAGAGCAGTTTATGCTCTGTTCCAAACGAGTATGGATTGTTCAAAAGCCTAAGTCACCAAGTATTGGTTTTAGTGTTTTTTACAATCTAGCTTTAAAATAATAAATATATGTCTGATCCTAATTTTGGGACCTCAATGAACCACTGTCCAGTCAATCTCATCAATGTCCTTTTGGGAAGACAGCCCATCAGTATTTCTGTGGGCTTGACCATGTGGGTATTGATATGTAAAACAGTAAGGTTGCAGGAACAAGCTCTACCATAACAATTGTCCATTGATCCCCTGATACCTGGTTACCAGTGAAGTGGATTGTACTTGGTAATAACAGTAAATTTCTGGCATAGACATAGGGCTGCAATTTTATGAAGGCCCATACAAGAGCTAGGCTCTCCTTCTTTACGGATGCATAGCCAACATCTCTTTTCAGAACCTTTCTGCTGAGGTTGGCTACTTGATACTTGTATAAATAAAAAGAGAGAAGCGCTCAACCTGGGAACGAACAATATCATAATAGCTTGTTCTATGGCTAGTTACCACCAAAGAAGCAGCCTCTTTTTGCTTGACACTTGTCCCACTTGGAATCCACTTAGCTGAGTACAGTCCTGACTTTTACTTCAGGTCTCAAGTTGCGCTAATTTGCCAGAGCTATTTTGGCTTGCGCTTGAGTGCAACCCATAACTTTCAACTTGTAATTTGTGTATTATTTAGCATGGATAGAGCAATGTCCACTGCACTAAACATTGCCTGGTAAATTTGTTTTTCCATGGATTTGAAATCTCAAGTGCTCCCTAATTTTAGCACAGTCCAACAATATTGATAATGCATCCTACGCTATAATTAGCGCTCCACTTCTAATCTTATCCTTTGTCTATTGCCACTTGCTGGAATGGCAAATCTACTACAAGAAGGGGCTGAAAGGGAGCCCTGTGGTTGCCACTCTGCCCAGACCACTGACATGTCACAAGTGTGGAAAAGTTCATGAGAAAAAGTTCACTGTTTGCAAAAACAGAATTTATGCTTACCTGATAAATTACTTTCTCCAACGGTGTGTGTCCGGTCCACGGCGTCATCCTTACTTGTGGGATATTCTCTTCCCCAACAGGAAATGGCAAAGAGTCCCAGCAAAGCTGGTCACATGATCCCTCCTAGGCTCCGCCCACCCCAGTCATTCGACCGACGGACAGGAGGAAATATATATAGGAGAAATCATATGATACCGTGGTGACTGTAGTTAGAGAAAATAATTCATCAGACCTGATTAAAAAACCAGGGCGGGCCGTGGACCGGACACACCGTTGGAGAAAGTAATTTATCAGGTAAGCATAAATTCTGTTTTCTCCAACATTGGTGTGTCCGGTCCACGGCGTCATCCTTACTTGTGGGAACCAATACCAAAGCTTTAGGACACGGATGAAGGGAGGGAGCAAATCAGGTCACCTAAATGGAAGGCACCACGGCTTGCAAAACCTTTCTCCCAAAAATAGCCTCCGAAGAAGCAAAAGTATCAAATTTGTAAAATTTGGCAAAAGTGTGCAGTGAAGACCAAGTCGCTGCCTTACATATCTGGTCAACAGAAGCCTCGTTCTTGAAGGCCCATGTGGAAGCCACAGCCCTAGTGGAGTGAGCTGTGATTCTTTCAGGAGGCTGCCGTCCGGCAGTCTCATAAGCCAATCGGATAATGCTTTTAAGCCAAAAGGAAAGAGAGGTAGAAGTCGCTTTTTGACCTCTCCTTTTACCAGAATAAACAACAAACAAGGAAGATGTTTGTCTGAAATCTTTAGTAGCCTCTAAATAGAATTTTAGAGCACGGACTACGTCCAAATTGTGTAACAAACGTTCCTTCTTTGAAACTGGATTCGGACACAAAGAAGGTACAACTATCTCCTGGTTAATATTTTTGTTGGAAACAACTTTCGGAAGAAAACCAGGCTTAGTACGCAAAACCACCTTATCTGCATGGAACACCAGATAGGGCGGAGAACACTGCAGAGCAGATAACTCTGAAACTCTTCTAGCAGAAGAAATTGCAACCAAAAACAAAACTTTCCAAGATAATAACTTAATATCTACGGAATGTAAGGGTTCAAACGGAACCCCTTGAAGAACTGAAAGAACTAGATTTAGACTCCAGGGAGGAGTCAAAGGTCTGTAAACAGGCTTGATCCTAACCAGAGCCTGAACAAATGCTTGAACATCTGGCACAGCTGCCAGTCTTTTGTGAAGTAAAACAGATAAAGCAGAGATCTGTCCCTTCAGAGAACTTGCAGATAATCCTTTCTCCAAACCTTCTTGTAGAAAGGATAGAATCTTAGGAATTTTATCTTGTTCCATGGGAATCCTTTAGATTCACACCAACAGATATATTTTTTTCCATATTTTATGGTAAATTTTTCTAGTTACAGGCTTTCTAGCCTGAATCAGAGTATCTATTACAGAATCTGAAAACCCACGCTTTGATAAAATCAAGCGTTCAATCTCCAAGCCGTCAGTTGGAGGGAAACCAGATTCGGATGTTCGAATGGACCCTGAACAAGAAGGTCCTGTCTCAAAGGTAGCTTCCATGGTGAAGCCGATGACATATTGACCAGGTCTGCATACCAAGTCCTGCGTGGCCACGCAGGAGCTATCAAGATCACCGAGGCCCTCTCCTGATTGATCCTGGCTACCAGCCTGGGGATGAGAGGAAACGGTGGGAATACATAAGCTAGGTTGAAGGTCCAAGGTGCTACTAGTGCATCTACTAGGGTCGCCTTGGGATCCCTGGATCTGGACCCGTAGCAAGGAACCTTGAAGTTCTGACGAGACGCCATCAGATCGATGTCTGGAATGCCCCATAATTGAGTTATTTGGGCAAAGATTTCCGGATGGAGTTCCCACTCCCCCGGATGGAATGTCTGACGACTCAGAAAATCCGCTTCCCAATTTTCCACTCCTGGGATGTGGATCGCAGACAAGTGGCAGGAGTGATCCTCCGCCCATTGAATTATCTTGGTCACTTCTTTCATCGCCAGGGAAGTCCTTGTTCCCCCCTGATGATTGATATATGCAACGGTCGTCATGTTGTCTGACTGAAACCTTATGAATTTGGCCTTTGCTAGTTGAGGCCAAGCTCTGAGAGCATTGAATATCGCTCTCAGTTCCAGAATGTTTATCGGGAGAAGAGACTCTTCCTGAGACCATAGACCCTGAGCTTTCAGGGATTCCCAGACCGCGCCCCAGCCCACTAGGCTGGCGTCGGTCGTGACAATGACCCACTCTGGTCTGCGGAAGCTCATTCCCTGTGACAGATTGTCCAGGGTCAGCCACCAACGGAGTGAATCTCTGGTCTTTTGATCTACTTGAATCGTCGGAGACAAGTCTGTATAATCCCCATTCCACTGTCTGAGCATGCACAGTTGTAATGGTCTTAGATGAATTCGTGCAAAAGGAACTATGTCCATTTTGGCAACCATCAATCCTATTACTTCCATGCACTGCGCTATGGAAGGACGAGGAACAGAATGAAGTACTTGACAAGAGCTTAGAAGTTTTGATTTTCTGACCTCTGTCAGAAAAATCCTCATTTCTAAGGAATCTATTATTGTTCCCAAGAAGGGAACTCTTGTTGACGGGGACAGAGAACTTTTTTCTTTGTTCACCTTCCATCCGTGAGATCTGAGAAAGGCTAGGACGATGTCCGTATGAGCCTTTGCTTTTGACAGGGACGACGCTTGAATCAGGATGCCGTCCAAGTAAGGTACTACTGCAATGCCCCTTGGTCTTAGAACCGCTAGAAGGGACCCTAGTACCTTTGTGAAAATCCTTGGAGCAGTGGCTAATCCAAATGGAAGTGCCACAAACTGGTAATGCTTGTCCAGAAAAGCGAACCTTAGGAACTGATGATGTTCCTTGTGGATAGGAATATGTAGGTACGCATCCTTTAAATCCACGGTAGTCATAAATTGATTTTCCTGGATAGTAGGTAGGATCGTTCGAATAGTTTCCATTTTGAACGATGGTACCCTGAGAAATTTGTTTAGGATCTTTAGATCCAAAATTGGTCTGAATGTTCCCTCTTTTTTGGGAACTATGAACAGATTGGAATAAAATCCCATTCCTTGTTCTCTTATTGGAACTGGATGTATCACTCCCATCTTTAACAGGTCTTCTACACAATGTAAGAATGCCTGTCTCTTTATTTGGTTTGAAGATAATTGAGACCTGTGGAACCTTCCCCTTGGGGGTAGTTCCTTGAATTCCAGGAGATAACCTTGAGAAACTATTTCTAGCGCCCAAGGATCCTGAACATCTCTTGCCCAAGCCTGAGCAAAGAGAGAAAGTCTGCCCCCCACTAGATCCGGTCCCGGATCGGGGGCTATCCCTTCATGCTGTTTTGGTAGTAGTGGTAGGCTTCTTGGCCTGCTTACCCTTGTTCCAGCCTTGCATTGGTTTCCAGGCTGGTTTGGGTTGTGAAGTATTACCCTCTTGCTTAGAGGATACAGAATTAGAGACTGGTCTGTTTCTACGAAAGGGACGAAAATTAGGCTTATTATTAGCCTTAAAAGACCTATCCTGTGGGAGGGCGTGGCCCTTTCCCCCAGTGATGTCTGAAATAATCTCTTTCAAATCAGGTCCAAATAATGTTTTACCTTTGAAAGGAATGTTAAGCAATTTTGTCTTGGAAGACACATCCGCTGACCAAGACTTTAGTCAAAGCACTCTGCGCGCCACGACAGCAAACCCTGAATTTTTCGCCGCTAATCTAGCTAATTGCAAAGCGGCATCTAAAACAAAAGAGTTAGCCAATTTAAGTGCTTGAACTCTGTCCATAACCTCCTCATACGAAGATTCTTTACTGAGCGATTTTTCTAGTTCCTCGAACCAGAAACACGCTGCCGTAGTGACAGGAACAATGCATGAAATTGGTTGTAGAAGGTAACCTTGCTGTACAAAAATCTTTTTAAGCAAACCCTCTAATTTCTTATCCATAGGATCTTTGAAAGCACAACTATCTTCGATAGGAATAGTAGTGCGTTTGTTTAGAGTAGAAACCGCCCCCTCGACCTTGGGGACTGTCTGCCATAAGTCCTTTCTGGGGTCGACTATAGGAAATAATTTCTTAAATATAGGGGGGGGAACAAAAGGTATGCCGGGCCTTTCCCACTCTTTATTTACTATGTCCGCCACCCCGCTTGGGTATAGGAAAAGCGTTGGGGGGCACCGGAACCTCTAGGAACTTGTCCATCTTACATAATTTCTCTGGAATGACCAAATTGTCACAATCATCCAGAGTAGATAACACCTCCTTAAGCAGTGCGCGGAGATGTTCTAATTTAAATTTAAATGTCACAACATCAGGTTCAGCTTGATGAGAAATTTTTCCTGAATCTGAAATTTCTCCATCAGACAAAACCTCCCTCATGGCCCCTTGAGATTGGTGTGAGGGTATGTCAGAACAGTTATCATCAGCGTCCTCTTGCTCTTCAGTGTTTAAAACAGAGCAATCGCGCTTTCTCTGATAAGAAGGCATTTTGGATAAAAGATTTGCTATGGAGTTATCCATTACAGCCGTTAATTGTTGCATGGTAATAAGTATTGGCGCACTAGATGTACTAGGGGCCTCCTGTGTGGGCATAACTGGTGTAGACACAGTAGGGGATGATGTAGTATCATGTTTACTCCCCTCATTTGAGGAATCATCTTGGGCAATATCATTATCTGTTGCAATACTGTCCTTACTTTGTTTGGACACTATGGCACAATTATCACATAAATTTAAATGGGGAGACACATTGGCTTTCATACATATAGAACATAGCTTATCTGATGGTACAGACATGTTAAACAGGCTTAAACTTGTCAACAAAGCACAAAAAACGTTTTAAATAAAACCGTTACTGTCACTTTAAATTTCAAACTGAAAACACTTTATTACTAAATATGTGAAAAAGTATGAAGGAATTGTTCAAAATTCACCAAAATTTCACCACAGTGTCTTAAAGCATTAAAAGTATTGCACACCAAATTTCAGAGCTTTAACCCTTAAATTAACGGAACCGGAGCCGTTTTTACATTTAACCCCTATACAGTCCCAGAATGAGGCTCTGTCTATAACTAGAAAGGCCCCCATCTGAAAAAGGTGTCCAACACAGTGCCTGCCGTTTTTCTAAACGTTCCCCAAGATTATAATACCAATAATTAGTTAGTAATCTGCATAATATGCCTAGTAAAGCAATTGTTTTAGCCCAGAAAAATGTCTACCAGTTTTTAAGCCCTTTTTGAAGCCCTTTATTCTTTTATGTTTAACTAAGAAAATGGCTTACTGGTCCCCATGAGGGGAAATGACAGCCTTCCAGCATTACATGGTCTTGTTAGAAATATTTCTAGTCATACCTTAAGCAGAAAAGACTGCTAACTGTTTCCCCCAACTGAAGTTACTTCATCTCAACAGTCCTGTGTGGAAACAGCAATTGATTTCAGTTACTGTCTGCTAAAATCATCTTCCTCTTACAAACAGAAATCTTCATCCTTTTCTGTTTCAGAGTAAATAGTACATACCAGCACTATTTTAAAATAACAAACACTTGATAGAAGAATAAAACTACATTTAAACACCAAAAAACTCTTAACCATCTCCGTGGAGATGTTGCCTGTGCAACGGCAAAGAGAATGACTGGGGTGGGCGGAGCCTAGGAGGGATCATGTGACCAGCTTTGCTGGGACTCTTTGCCATTTCCTGTTGGGGAAGAGAATATCCCACAAGTAAGGATGACGCCGTGGACCGGACACACCAATGTTGGAGAAAATAATGAATCATGCAAGAAAGCAAGTACAAAACAAGAAATATCCAGAACGGCTCAAGCTTTTGCAAGTAAAAAGGGGTACTTTATTTCACAAAATAATTAAAAGTGTACAAAAGACCACTAGGAAGTAAGCAGTTACTGCTATTGTAAAAACTGAGGCTACAACCTCGGCCTGAATGACGCCACTGACGCGTTTCAGGTATTTCCCGTAATCATAGTTTGATTACGGGAACTACCTGAAACGCGTCCTTCGTAGCCTCAGTTTTTAAAATAGCAGTAGCTGCTTACATGCTAGTGGTCTTTTGTGTACTTTTAATTATTTTGTGAAATAAAGTACCCCTTTTTACTTGCAAAAGCTTGAGCCATTCTGGATATTTTTTGTTTTGTGCTTTCACGTTCATTAAGGACATCCACTGGGCACCTGGAGCATAGTATGTGAAGGGGAAGGTAACGTAATGAAGCGTGCAGGCTGAAAAGCCACCCAGAAGGCAATGGAGGATACCGGTGTTTCATACACGCTCCTGAATTGAGTAAGGCAAGGCATTTTGATACAATAATTCACCACTACAACTGTTTCTCTTTATATACATTTTGTAGAGTGGTATCGATGTTGATTTGAATAAGCAGAGCTGACAACGCATCATTAAACACTCTAGTTAAAAAGACAGAGTTCTTTGACAGGAACAGTTGTTGTTTGCTACGGTCTTCTTACAATATCTAGGGCTGCAAAATTTATTTTGTGACTGACAAGAAAGCAAGTAGTAATATTAGAATAGTAGTAAGTCTCTTCAGCTTCAGCGCTTACCCCTTGTAACATGCACAGGGAACCTGGACTTACTTTCTGCGACAGAGCTAAGGTACCGGACCACTTTACGGCGGAAGAATTTGATCCATCAGCTTATGTTTTCAGCCGATTCCCTTGTCATCGCTCCCGGCTACAGACTGTGAGGCTCCATAGATCCATACATTCCTTGGTTCTCTTAACATTCCCAACCGCGTTGGAAATTACGTTACCCAATCATGTGATTATATAGTTCCAATTGAATGGCAAGAATCAGAGTAAAATATCAGTGCTTGTCAAGAGAGCCCAGAGCTTTTTAGGTCACTTTTTTTATTTCAATAATCTTTTATTGAGGTTTTGCAGAAAGACAGAGGAAAACATATATACCCAGAACTTTTTTTATTTTCTGCAATGAGATTTTTTTAGTGAACATTTTTCTGCAGTGTCTCCCCTAGCATGCTAGCCCACTCTGTGTATGTGTTGCTGGCTCCCTTCCACAGCTCTGTAAGTACCCGTCAATATCAACCTTCTAATCAAAGATTTTAAATGCCTGGTTGGGTAGTTTCGAGAGTGGAGGACTCAAAGTAGCATAGTGACTGGCCGCTAGTGTGGCAAAAACAAACAAACATTGGAGCTTGCTCCAGGGCAACTCGGCTCATTTGCTCATTTAAGACCTGCTCCATGAATTAGAGCATCACATCTGCAGGTAGCCGGTGGCTGCATGCTAATCAACTCATGTGCCCACTAAAATATCTACTGACCCCTACTCTCAGCCCAACCTCCTGTGTACAGGACTGCTGACATTTCTGCCAGCCTTGCAGATAGTGCATCTATCTCACTCCTGTGGTCTTCATAGTGCTGAAGTCCTTGGAATAGAACTTATTTGCAGAGAACAGCATATTCCATTTCCTTGTCTATTGTAAGGATCTGCAGGGCAGTCATTGTCATCAACTCATATGGGAGTAATATCTTCTGGTGGTTGGTTTGGATCTTCAAGAGAGAAGATCCCACAACTGCCCCCAAATGTAATGGACAACTCGGGTTCCACATCACTGTAGACTAGACACAGACTGTGGAAGTTACAATAAGCATGCCAACGGTGTCATCTGGTCCTCGTCTACTCACTTGTTAGACTGACAAGTAACCTTTAGGATATCTGAATGCTCTTTCTTGGCCAAGACTGAGGGGTCCAGTAGCTGTGACAGTACAACCAGGGTTATCTTTACAAATACTTACATCACTGGTGGTTTAAGGGAGATAAGGATGGTGCCAAAGAGTCTGTTAGTAGGGTCATTAATCCAGCAATAACCATATCCCTTAACAGCAAACATCTGCAGTAAAGACCTCTGGAATGCCGTATCCCCCAACCTTTAACATATCCAGTATACAGAACATTAAAAAAATTATTACTATAATAATATACGTCAATCATGTAATAATATAAATTACCTAAGAAAGCGGACACATTGGCATTTACCTAAAGAAGCAGGAGAAAAGTCTGTGCAAGAAGTGCAGGCAATGCAAAGGGGAGAGGAGTGGCTGTCTATGGAGCAAGATGAAAGCATTTTCCTAGAATCCCGAGTCTATTTTCTAGACACTACTAGGATTAATCTGGCACTTGGGTAGTGCAATTCCTTGGTTTTGTTGTGATAAAGTGAGGGCGCTAGCAACAGCCGAAAGAATTAGAGTAGAAGTCTGATTATGTGAATTTCAAAAATTTAGAAAAGTGCAATAAACATATTATTAAAAACGTAAAAATTGTGGATATCTTTTGATTTCAATTCTAAGTATAAAATTTTTAAAAAGTATGTGAAATGAGGTGTAAATTTGTGTGAAGTTAATATTGGTGGCAGATATTTCTGCTAATTTTCCAGATGGTGTGTGTATAAATGAATAAAGACGTGCCCTAAGTGGAACCTTGAAAATTGTAGCTGTCAGTGGTTAATTCATAATTTTTTTTTTTAAATTATAGTAAATAATGTATTTATTAATATAAAGTGCGATATGCAAAGTGATGTTGAATATGCTGGTAAATTAACCTCCAGAACACCTACTGTTTGCTAATTATGTATGAGTTAATAAAAAGTGCGATATGCAAAAGGAGGGTTTATATGCTCATAAAATAGACCTCCAGAACATCTATGAAAAAGACCCAGTATTAAAATAAAAGAGTAATTTATTTAAAATATAGAAAATAATGTTTTTTAAAAAATCTAATGGGACATACGGGACGTCTCCCAGTAAAATATTCACATGCCTTATAAATTCATCTATATATAAACTTGTCAGGTATCTGTTCGCTGCTGTATGTCCCTTTAACTCTGTCTGTTAAAAGCTTGTCTCTCCCAGCACCAGCTGCTAATTAATGCAGTTAGTTGTGGCATTGCTACAGCTCACACGCTAAAGAAGCTCACTCTTCATTTCTACAAAGGATTTACAAATACCTTCGCTTTCTTAAAAGCTAAAACTTATATTTGTTTTTCTATCAGCAAGAGACTTTATCGCAAGGAACTTTTCTGGATTTCTACAGTTGTATTAAAACCGCAACTTCCATTTCTACTTCATCTGAGCTATTTACCGTCATCCTGAGCATACCATCTACTCAGTGCTTCACCGGATTTCATCACCTATCAATTTTACAGATTTGGTCTGTTACGGTAAACAGCAAACAAACCGAATAGAACTGTTTAAAACTCCTACGTGTGTAACCTCCGGAATTGCCAGTATCAGGAACTATTATCATTGAAACTGAACTAACCTATTTCCAGTTGTCCTCCTTGTTCCCAGTAAGATCGGTTGGAAGTCGTCATCTCCGGTTCTAAGATATCTCACTATTCTCCGCTGCTAGTTGCGTCACACGGAGTGACAAGCTTACTTCTCTCTGCAGCGTGATTCGGCCACGCCTCCTGTGACGTCAGTACAGCATCAAGTCCGAACGCTGCACAAACAGAGCAAGGCAGTCTTGTCTGCAACAAAGTATCGTCTTTAATTGAAACTATCTTACATGTTCAAGACCAGCACTTCTCAGCTACTCCCTCTTGATATCTATTAAGCAGGATTCTCTCCTGTAACCAGTTAGTACTATACAAGTTACTTGATTCATCAAATTTAGCAAATCTTCCTTCTCTCTGCTACTCCATAAGTCTGCAGCTGTGATTCACCTTATCGCAGATATAGCATATACTAAGGACATTTATTCCTGGTAAATTTATACCTAACATATTAATTAGCCTAAAAAGAATATGGATCCAGCAGACTTGCCTACTGTGGTGTACAACCTAACTCAACAAGTAAATCAGCTCACACAGGGCTTAAGGGATCTACAGGTGCAAAATGACAGCTTAAAAGCAATGATGAAAGATAACACCCCAGAACCACAGGTTTCTCTTCCTGAAAAGTTTACAGGTGACAGGTCAACTTATAGGCAATTTAAGAATTCTTGCCATTTATTGTTCTTAATGAGACCAAAGACTTACAACACAGAAAGAATCAAGGTTTTGACAGTCATCTCTTTTCTAAGAGGTGAAGCTAGAACTTGGGCAGATCTACTGTTTGAAAATGATGACCCTATCTTAGGTTCTCTCACTGGGTTCTTCACAGAAATGAGCCTTCTATATGAAGATACTCAAAAACAGCTCTCTGCAGAAGCTAAGATGCGATCACTCAGGCAAGGTCGTAAGCCTGTTGAAGAATATGTTACTGAGTTCAAATTATATGTAGCAGACTCTGAATGGAGTGAGATTGCTCTACGCAATCAGTTCCGGCTGGGCTTGTCCGATTCGCTCAAAGACGAGTTGGCTCGTACTCAACTTCCCAGAACCTTGGAAGGTCTCATTAATCTATCAATCCAGATCGACCGTCGCCTTCGTGAGCGACGCGCAGAACGCCAGCAGCCAGAGAGTTCATTTAAATACCAATCTCCTTATACTGCCTCAGCATCAGCCAAAGAAACTTCTGTCCCTATGGAGCTTGGGGTTGTAAAAGGTCCCCTGCAACCCGAAGAAAGGAGCCGTAGGAGACTTAAAAATCTTTGCATGTACTGTGCCTCTCCTGATCATACCATCAAGGACTGTCCGTTACTCCTACGACAGAGGAAGAGTAAGTTACAACCTATTACAAATTTTTTCACAACTAAAGTTATTAGTCCAGCTTACTGTACTCTTCCTCTCTCCTTACAGTGGGATCGTCATCTAGTTCATACTGAAGCCATCGTGGACTCAGGAGCATATTCCAGTATTATTGATGTATCACTTATTAAGAAAAATAAAATACCACTTGTGTTAAAAGCAAAACCCGTCTTTGTCAGAGTCATTGATGGTTCACAGTTACTCATCAAACCATCCCCTTGAAAGTAACATCGGATAGGGGGCACATTGAATATCTTTCTTTCGATGTATTACCATCACCCCTATTCCCTGTTATTCTAGGGCTATCTTGGCTCCAACTTCATCAACCAAACATTAAATGGGGTACACTTAAATTGGATTTCGACTCCTCTTTCTGCAAAGCAAATTGTTCACCAAAACAGTGTTTATTACAAATATCATCATCTGATATACCACACGAATACTCAGAATTCGCCGATGTTTTTAGTAAAAAAGAAGCAGAGGCTCTCCCTCCTCACCGGTTGTATGACTGTCCTATCCAACTTCTTCCAGGGTCCTCCATCCCTGTAGGACACATATACCCTCTGTCACAACCAGAACTTGAATTCTTGAAGTCTTACCTTGAGGAGAATCTTAGAAAAGGCTTCATTAGACCCTCTACCTCACCTGCAGGGGCAGGTATCTTCTTCGTGAAGAATAAGGATGGTTCTCTAAGACCGATCATAGATTACCGACAGTTGAATAAGAGGACGATAAAAAACAGGTATCCTCTGCCCTTGATTCCAGAGTTGGTAGAACGTCTCAGCAAGGCCAAGATTTATACAAAACTTGATCTCAGAGGTGCCTATAATCTGGTTAGGATTAAAGAAGGGGACGAATGGCTCACAGCCTTCAGGACTCGATACGGGCTGTATGAGTACACCGTGATGCCATTCGGGCTCTGTAATGCCCCAGCAACGTTCCAGTACCTAATAAATGACATCTTCAGGGATTTACTGGACGTTTGTTTGGTGGTATATCTAGATGACATACTCATATACTCCGACAATTTGGAGGAACACCAGAAACATGTCAAATGGGTTTTAGGTCGTTTAAGAACACACCAATTATACGCCAAGTTAGAAAAGTGCATTTTTCATACCTCTGAGATCACATTCCTAGGATACCACATATCTCCATCAGGTGTACGTATGGAAGACAACAAAGTAGTAGCTATTAAGAACTGGCCAACCCCTAACTGCAGGAAGGATGTACAGCGCTTTCTTGGCTTCGCAAACTTCTATCGGAAGTTTATTAAAGGCTTTTCAGGTATCACCAAACCACTTTGTAAACTCACTGGCACTAACACCAAATTCTCATGGGATTCCACAGCTGAAAAGGCTTTCAGTTTTCTAAAAGATTCTTTCTCATCAGCACCAATTCTTCGGTTTCCTAACCCAGATCAGCAGTACATCCTTGAGGTTGACGCCTCAGAATATGCAATCGGTGCCATACTCTCCCAAAAGGAATCAATGTCAAAGCCTTTACATCCTGTTGCTTTTTATTCCCGGTTGATGACACCTCCAGAGCTAAACTACCCTATCGGAGAGAAGGAACTTCTTGTAATCAAGTCAGCATTTGAACACTGGCGACATTTGTTAGAGGGCACAAAAATTCCCATACTCATTTATACCGACCACCGTAACTTAGAGTATTTACAATCCAGCAAAACCCTCTCAGCAAGGCAGCTCCGCTGAAGCTTATTTTTTTCCAGGTTCAACTTCCACATCACGTACAGACCAGGTTCGAAGAATGGGAAGGCTGATGCCTTGACTAGGAATATTACTAAACCTCCTGCCTTAACTGTTTCACAAAGTATAATATCTCCTGAACATTTCATTGGAATTATATCCAAACCGCAAGACACTCTACGTGTTGAACAAGAGCAAGACACTTCTCTTCCCAAGGAAAGATTATCCCTAAAAGATGGACTCTACTATTTCAAACAAAAGCTTTATATTCCTCCATCATTAAGGAGCAAGATGTTACACGATCATCATGATCCACCCTTAGTTGGACATCCTGCTATCCGCAAAACGATTGAATTGTTACGCAGGAACTACTGGTGGCCACATATGGACCAAACAGTAAAGGATTATATAACTTCTTGTTTGATTTGTACCACCTCAAAAAAGACTTCCTCAAAACCCTTTGGATTGCTCAAACCTCTGGCCATTCCACCTAGACCATGGCATACTGTCGGAATGGACTTCATTGTTGAACTTCCCAAATCTAACGGTTGTAACACAGTGCTTGTGATAGTTGATCTTTTGACTAAGATGGCTCACTTCCTTCCTTACAAAAAGTTGCCTTCAGCTGCTGAAACTGCAGATCTCTTCCTCACTGAAATAGTTCGTTTACATGGAATACCATCTGTCATTGTATCTGATAGGGGTTCACAATTTACCTCGAGATTCTGGAGGCAACTATGTAAACTTCTACAAATTGATCATAGATACAGCACAGCCTTTCATCCCCAGACCAATGGGCAGACAGAGAGGGTGAATCAATGTCTGGAACAGTATATTCGCTGTTATTGTTCACATCAGCAGGATAAATGGTATCAAAACATCTTCATGGCTGAATATGCATACAACAACTCACAAAACTCTTCCACTACAACATCTCCTTTCTTTTCTAACTATGGTTTCCATCCTACGTTTCATTTCCACCCTCAGGCTGACATCGGCTCTCCTTCCATCAATGATTTGATTACTAACCTATCCGAAATACATCACTTTGTAAAGAACAGTATGGAATCGGCTCAACTTAAACAGAAACATCAGTATGATACTAGAAGGAAAATACCACCTCCTTATCAAATAGGTGATAAAGTTTGGCTTTCTACCAAGAATTTGAAATTAAAGACTCCTTGTAAGAAGTTCTCCAAGACATTCATTGGTCCTTACATCATTAGTAAGGTTGTTAATGAAAATGCTGTCACTCTAACTCTACCATCGGATCTTCGTATTCATCCCACATTTCATGTGTCCGTTCTAAAACCGTACGTTCCTACCCGTACTCCTCCGTCCCCTACTCCATCCAACTTGATTCAAACCGATGAAGAGATTTATGAAATCAACCGCATTTTGGACTCCAGAATTGTTAGGGGTCGTCTTCAGTATCTTGTTAGCTGGAGAGGTTACTCCTCTGATGAGGATTCATGGGAGCCTTCCGGGAATCTGCAAGCAGATAGATTGATATCACGTTTCCATCATGCTAACCCGGATAGACCTGGACCTTTATGCTGCGGTGCAGCTCCTTAGAGGGGGGGGACATGTCAGGTATCTGTTCGCTGCTGTATGTCCCTTTAACTCTGTCTGTTAAAAGCTTGTCTCTCCCAGCACCAGCTGCTAATTAATGCAGTTAGTTGTGGCATTGCTACAGCTCACACGCTAAAGAAGCTCACTCTTCATTTCTACAAAGGATTTACAAATACCTTCGCTTTCTTAAAAGCTAAAACTTATATTTGTTTTTCTATCAGCAAGAGACTTTATCGCAAGGAACTTTTCTGGATTTCTACAGTTGTATTAAAACCGCAACTTCCATTTCTACTTCATCTGAGCTATTTACCGTCATCCTGAGCATACCATCTACTCAGTGCTTCACCGGATTTCATCACCTATCAATTTTACAGATTTGGTCTGTTACGGTAAACAGCAAACAAACCGAATAGATCTGTTTAAAACTCCTACGTGTGTAACCTCCGGAATTGCCAGTATCAGGAACTATTATCATTGAAACTGAACTAACCTATTTCCAGTTGTCTCCTTGTTCCCAGTAAGATCGGTTGGAAGTCGTTATCTCCGGTTCTAAGATATCTCACTATTCTCCGCTGCTAGTTGCGTCACACGGAGTGACAAGCTTACTTCTCTCTGCAGCGTGATTCGGCCACGCCTCCTGTGACGTCAGTACAGCATCAAGTCCGAACGCTGCACAAACAGAGCAAGGCAGTCTTGTCTGCAACAAAGTATCGTCTTTAATTGAAACTATCTTACATGTTCAAGACCAGCACTTCTTAGCTACTCCCTCTTGATATCTATTAAGCAGGATTCTCTCCTGTAACCAGTTAGTACTATACAAGTTACTTGATTCATCAAAATTAGCAAATCTTCCTTCTCTCTGCTACTCCATAAGTCTGCAGCTGTGATTCACCTTATCGCAGATATAGCATATACTAAGGACATTTATTCCTGGTAAATTTATACCTAACAAAACTTTACAGATACATCGATACTGTCAAACATAAATGAAATATATCTCAATGATCCTCATGTAGAGATTTTAGGCAGCTTCCACCTTAAGCAAGTTTAGGATTTACAGAGGAACACTTTTTTGATACTTTGTAAAACACCGCTCTTTAGTGTAACACACGCAGTGATAATTAAAACTTATGGACACATTAGGATTTGCAGCATAGTATATTTTCGTGATGTATCAACAGTTTTTTTAGATTGTTTGGTACCCAATATGAGCAACTGCCCTTAGTGCTGTGCACGCACTTGTTGTTACCTTTATATGTTCACACTTAGCGTGGTGAGTAGTCTTTGGGGTATGCCGTAAAAGTTACCTGTTACTTGAAAGTTTCTTACATGTGTCTCTTATTTCTTCTTTGTGGAAAGAGGTCCGTCCAAACTTTTTAGCTGGCAGTCCTCTCAGCCTTGCCGCAAATGTTGGCGTCTGACGTCACCCTCCCTGTGGGAGGAGGTGGTGTGTGAACACTTGTTCCTCCCACAGGGAGGGTGACGTCAGACGCCAACAGTTGCGGCAAGGCTGAGAGGACTGCCAGCTAATGTGTCCATAAGTTTCAATATCACTGCGTGTGTTACACTAAAGAGCAGTGTTTTACAAAGTATCAAAAAAGTGCTCCTCTGTAAATCCTAAACTTGCTTAAGGTGGAAGCTGCCTAAAATCTCTACATGAGGATCATTGAGATATATTTCATTTATGTTTGACAGTATCGATGTATCTGTAAAGTTTATATATAGATGCATTTATAAGGCATGTGAATATTTTACTGGGAGACGTCCCGTATGTCCCATTAGATTTTTTAAAAAAACATTATTTTCTATATTTTAAATAAATTACTCTTTTATTTTAATACTGTGTCTTTTTCATAGATGTTCTGGAGGTCTATTTTATGAGCATATAAACCCTCCTTTTGCATATCGCACTTTTTATTAACTCATACATAATTAGCAAACAGTAGGTGTTCTGGAGGTTAATTTACCAGCATATTCAACACCACTTTGCATATCGCACTTTATATTAATAAATACATTATTTACTATAACTTAAATTTTTTTTTATGAATTAACCACTGACAGCTACAATTTTCAAGGTTACACTTAGGGCACGTCTTTATTCATTTATACACACACCATCTGGAAAATTAGCAGAAATATCTGCCACCAATATTAACTTCACACAAATTTACACCTCATTTCACATACTTTTTAAAAATGTTATACTTAGAATTGGAATCAAAAGATATCCACAATTTTTACGTTTTTAATAATATGTTTATTGCACTTTTCAAAATTTTGAAATTCACGTAATCAGACTTCTACTCTAATTCCTTCGGCTATTGCTAGCGCCCTCACTTTATCACAACAAAACCAATTAACCCTTAGAATAGATTGAAGGATCTTTCTCATAGTGAGAGGTTTGGAATATTTTTTATATTCAGCGCTCTACTTATTCACATATTTGATTAGTGCAATTCCTTGTTTGCCTCTTGTTATAATCTAAGATAAACCATATACAGCAGAGAGTTTAATAAAGTAATCAAGATTTAACTGCTGAGCCACACCACTTCCCTGTGCTGCAGCCATCTTCAGTCTTTTACACTCATTGCATTTAGACTTGGTTTCCGGTCCTACATAAACTATATCGCAATCCCCTACAAATAATAGGTGAGTTTTCAACTGTGTGTTTTATTGGGGGGGGGCTCTTATAAAAAAAGAATCCCTGTGCCCTAGTGGGGCAGGTGATCTGTACACCTCAGACACATCACACACATGCACTTGCCTGTACCCCACAGACACATCACACACGTGCACTCACCTGTACCCCTCAGACACATCACATACGTGCACTCACCTGTACTGATATCATCACTGATTTCCTGCTTCACAGCTCCCAGCTGACTTAAATACAGATCATCTGTTTGTTCAGCATTAAGTGTGACTTCAGTCTTAAAATCACCTGCATAGAGCATATAAATATGGTCACATTCAGCTAGCAATGCACAAAGAAATTGTGAAATATGAATGTCATACACATAGCATCACATGTACCCAGTTTCCCTAAAAATGTCACAGACGTACACTCAATGTCGCCCTGCACTCCCCAAACACATCAATACATATATACTCACCTGTATTAATATTGTCACTGATTTCCTGCTTCACAGCTCCCAGCCGACTCATTACATACAGATCATTTGTTTGTTCAGCATTAAGTTTGACTTCAGTCTTAACATCACCTGAATAGAGCATATAAATATGCTCACACTTTAGCTTTTTAGCACTGCACAATTTGTAATATCTGAAAATCACACACATGTACACTCACCTGCGCCCTGTGTCTCTCAGACACATCACACACATCTGCGCCATGTGTCTCTCAGGCACATCACACACATACACTCACCTGGTCCCTGTTTCTCTCAGAGACATAACACACACAAACTCACCTGTGCCGTGTCTCTCAGACACATCACACACACACACACACACACACCTGCACCCTGTGTATCTCAGACACATCACACGCTCACCTGGGCCCTGTGTCTCTCAGATACATCACACACACACTCACCTGCACCCTGTGTCTCTCAGACACATCACACGCTCACCTGGGCCCTGTGTCTCTCAGACAAATCACACACACACACACACACTCACCTGCGCCCTGTGTCTCTCAGACACGTCACACACACTCACCTGTGCCCTGTGTCTCAAAGACACGTCACACACACTCACCTGTGCCCCAGACACATAACACACACACACACTCACCTGCACCCTGTGTCTCTCAGACACATCACACACACACTCACCTGCACCCTGTGTCTCTCAGACACATCACACATATACACTCACCTGCACCCTGTGTCTCTCAGACACATCACACACACACTCACCTGCACCCTGTGTCTCTCAGACACATCACGCACACTCATCTGCGCTCTGTGTCTCTCGGATACGTCACACACACTCACCTGTGCCCTGTGTCTCAAAGACACGTCACACACACTCACCTGTGCCCCAGACACATAACACACACACACACTCACCTGCACCCTGTGTCTCTCAGACACATCACACACACACTCACCTGCACCCTGTGTCTCTCAGACACATCACGCACACTCATCTGCGCTCTGTGTCTCTCGGATACGTCACACACACTCACCTGCGCCGTTTCTCTAATGAGTAAGGCAAAGCATTTTGATACAATAATCCACCACTACAAAAGTGTTTCTCTTTATATAAATTTTGTAGAGTGGTAACATGCACAGGGAACCTGGACTTACTTTCTGCAACAGAGCTAAGGTACCGGACCACTTTATGGTGGAAGAATTTGATCCATCAGCCTATGTTTTCAGCTGACTCCCTTTTCATCGCTCCCGTGAGGCTCCATGGATCCGTACATCCCTTGGTTCTCTTAACATTCCCAACCGCGTTGGAAATTATGTTACCCAATCATCTGGCACATCACACACACACTCACCTGCGCCGTGTCTCTCAGACACATCATACACACTCAACTGTGCCCTGTGTCTCTGACACAGCACACGCACTCACCTGTGCCCTGTGTCTCTCAGACACGTCACACGCACTCACCTGCGCCCTGTGTCTCTGACACAGCACACACACTCACCTGCGCCGTGTCTCTCAGACACATCACACACTCACCTGCGCCGTGTCTCTCAGACTCGTCACACACACTTGAGCCCTGTGTCTCTCAGACACGTTACACACATTCACCTGCATCCTGTGTTCCTCAGATACCTCACACACACTCACTCACCTGCGCACTATGTCTCAGAGACACGTCACACACACTCATCTGCGCCCTGTGTCTCTCAGACACGTCACACACACTTATCTGCACCCTGTGTCTCTCAGACATGTCACACACACACTCACCTGCGCCCTGTGTCTCTCAGACACGTCACACACACTGACCTGCGCCCTGTGTCTCTCAAACACGTCACACACACTCACCTGCGCACACGTTACACACACACACACACTCACTTACCTGCGCCCTGTGTTCCTCAGACACACACCCTGTTTATCTCAGACATAGCAGAAAGTAAACTCACCTGTACTAATATTGTGACATATTTCCTCCACTGGAGCTTCAGTAACATTTCTAAGCCACTGATCTCTTGTGTTATTAGAAATTATAGCATAATTGTCACCTAATAAAAAAAAAAAAAAAAATTCTATTTACAGATTGGTTATTCTGTTTTAACATCACCTGTATACATCATATAAAGAGAGTAGTATTGGCGTTATTGCAAGGAATGTCACATATGTGCACTCACCAGCACCCTATGTCCCTAAGACACTCCACACACATATACTCACCAATGCGAACACTTTTACATATTTCCTGCTCTGACACTTCAGGCATATTTCTTAGCCACTGATCTTCTGCTTGTTCCAAGTTACATGAAATCACAGCATCATATTCACCTGGAATAAAAGAATCAAGATATATAGTGTCAATAGTCTCTTTTTAAATATGGTAAATACACCTGAGTCTACATCACTGTCTGTTACATCTGGAAGAAATATTCAATCTAATGACATTAGCACATCAGTAAACACAACCTATGTCATGTAGTAAAGTGAGTTAGCCGGGAATCAGTTACTTTACTAGCAGCAAATACAGCCCCATTGAAACCAAACATAATATATTGTAACATGTGACATGTATTACAGGGTTTTGTGGGCTTTTCAAAATAAAATCTATGCTAAATGGTTCATTATCACATCACTATAACCCATTTATGTTACACTTTACAAATAAATAAATGCACTAGTATTCCAACAGCCTCTATACCTGACATGGGGACAATACAGCACTAGTATTCCAACAGCCTCTATACCTGACATGGGGGCAATACAGCACTAGTATTCCAACAGCCCCTATACCTGACATGGGGACAACACAGCACTAGTATTCCAACAGCCCCTATACCTGACATGGGGACAATACAGCACTAGTATTCCAACAGCCCCTATACCTGACATGGGGACAATACAGCACTAGTATTCCAACAGCCTCTATACCTGACATGGGGACAATACAGCACTAGTATTCCAACAGCCTCTATACCTGACATGGGGGCAATACAGCACTAGTATTCCAACAGCCCCTATACCTGACATAGGGATAATACAGCACTAGTATTCCAGCAGCCTCTATACCTGATATGGGGACAACACAGCACTAGTATTTCAACAACCCCTATAACCTGATATGGGGACAATACAACACTAGTATTCCAACAGCCCCTATACATGACACAGGAACAACACAGCACTAGTAAAACAACAGCCCCTATACCTGACATGTGGACAACACAGCACTAGTATTCCAACAGCCTTTATAACAGACATGCTGAGAAAACAGCACCAGTATATCCTAATTACTCAACACAGCATGATCCAATATCATGAAGACCTATCTGATTACCCAACACAGTGTGATGTGATATCATGAAGACAAAATAATTATACAGAAAGGTATAATGTAATATAATGAAGATTTCTGATTGAACAGACCAGTATAACATGATATCATAAAGACAAATCTGATTACTCAGAACACCATGATGTGTTGCTAGGAAGACATGCATGATTATCCAAAGTAATTTAATGAAGACCAACCTGATTACCAAGACATTATAATGTCGTATCAAGACGACATGCTTCATTTATTCATTCATTTTCTCTCTCTCTCCCCATCCATTATATATACACACAGCCACTCTTATGTGCCGACTCTTATAAATACCATTATACTATTTCAGGCTGTTTCATTACTTATGAATGTTACAAGGGGCCCGGTAGCTATAATTACTGTTACGGTATAATGGAATTCGAAGGTCAGGAAGAGTGAAAATCCTTGCATTGCATATGTGTATGACCATGTGTACAGCTTATTAGAATACACAATTCAATTGTATTTAACTTGCTTCTCTGCTGGTCACATGCATAATAGAAAGGTTTAAGCACAATAGCCCATTAACTCACAATAAACAGACAGCTTATAAGATCCTCAGCTGATCAGATAACAATGATTATACTCTGACAGATATAGGGTCTATGTGTTTGGATGTCTATATGTAATTAAGAACGATATAACCAAACTACAGAAATGTGACAATAGCCAGTAAGTATCAGTATATATTGTTATGTGACTCTAAATTAAGGTGACACCGTGACCAATGAAATAATCTAAGTACTTACTGACAAATACCCCATAAACAGAAGACACGTCACACACATGCACATACCTGTACTGCCGCTGTCACACACATGTACTTACCTGCACTGCTGCTGTCACTCATTTCCTGCTCCGCAGCTTCCAGCTGACTAGTTACACTTGAATCTTCTGTCTGATCAGCTACGTCAGCATCACTATCACCTGTCAGATCGTTTCAAATAGACAGCAAATCACGGTTTTTATATTTACTCCACAAGCAAGAAATGGACACTGAATACTTTCCATACACTTAAATCTTCATGATTTAGATAGAGAATACAATTTCAAACAACATCCAATTGACTTCTATTATTTAATCGGCTTCTTTCTTTAGATATCATTTGTTGAAGAAATAACAAAACATGTGGGTGAGCCAATCAAACGAGGCATCTATGTGCAGCCACCAATCAACAGCTACAGAGCCTATTTAGATATGCTTTTCAACAAAGGATATCAAGAGAATGAAGAAAATTAGATAATATAAGTACATTGGAAAGTTGTTTAAAATCACTAGCTCGTTCTAAATCTTGAAAGAAAAATATGTGAGTTTCATGTCCCTTTAACCCCTTAGTGACCAGACCTACTTTTACATTTCTGCGGTGTTTGTGTTTAGCTGTAATTTTCCTCTTACTCATTTACTGCACCCACACATATTATATACTGTTTTTCTCGCCATTAAATGGAATTTTTAAAGATAGCATGATTTTAATCATATCATAAATTACTATAATGCTTTTTTAGAAAATATGATGAAAAAATGGAAAAAAGAAACACTTTTTCGAACTTTGACCCCCAAAATCTGTTATACATCTACAGAAAGTCTGCCAGTATAAAAAACAGAATTTATGCTTACCTGATAAATTTCTTTCTTTTGCGATGTACCGAGTCCACGGATTCATCCTAACTTGTGGGATATTGTCCTTCTTGACAGGAAGTAGCAAAGAGAGCACCACAGCACAGCTGTCTATATATTTCCCCCCTTAACTCCACCCCCCAGTCATTCGACCAAAGGCCAAGGAAGAAAAGGAGAAACTATAAGGTGCAGAGGTGACTAAAGTTTACATAAAAAAACCTATCTTTCTTGAATAGACAGGGCGGGCCGTGGACTCGGTACATCGCAAAAGAAAGAAATTTATCAGGTAAGCATAAATTCTGTTTTCTTTTGCAAGATGTACCGAGTCCACGGATTCATCCTAACTTGTGGGATACCAATACCAAAGCTTTAGGACATGGATGAAGGGAGGGACAAGACAGGAACCTAAACGGAAGGCACCACTGCTTGCAAAACCTTTCTCCCAAAAATAGCCTCCAAAGAAGCAAAAGTATCAAATTTGTAAAATTTGGAAAAGGTATAAAGCGAAGACCAAGTCGCAGCCTTACAAATCTGTTCAACAGAAGCATCATTTTTAAAAGCCCATGTGGAAGACACCGCTCTAGTGGAGTGAGCTGTAATTCTTTCAGGAGGCTGCTGTCCAGAAGTCTCATAAGCCAAACGGATGATGCTTTTCAGGCCAAAGGAAAGAGAGGTAGCCGTAGCCTTTTGACCTCTACGCTTTCCAGCATAGACAACAAACAAAGAAGATGATTGGTGAAAATCTTTGGTTGCCTGCAACAGACGGTCCTTCTTAGAAGAAGGATTAGGACACAGAGAAGGAACAACAATTTCCTGATTGATATTCCTGTTAGAAACAACCTTAGGGAGGAACCCAGGTTTGGTACGCAAAACCACCTTATCAGCATGGAAAACAAGATAAGGCGAGTCACATTGTAATGCAGATAGTTCAGAAACTCTTCGAGCTGAAGAGATAGCAACTAGAAACAGAACTTTCCAAGATAGAAGCTTAATATCTATGGAATGCATGGGTTCAAACTGAAACCCCTGAAGAACTTTAAGAACTAAATTGAGACTCCATGGCGGGGCAACAGGTTTAAACACAGGCTTAATTCTAACTAAAGCCTGACAAAAAGCCTGAACGTCTGGGACATCTGCAAGACGCTTGTGCAACAGAATAGACAAAGCAGATATCTGTCCCTTTAAGGAACTAGCGGACAATCCTTTCTCCAATCCTTCTTGGAGAAAAGACAAAATCCTAGGAATCCTGATCTTACTCTATGAGTAGCCTTTGGATTCACACCAAAAAAGATATTTACGCCATATCTTATGATAGATCTTCCTGGTGACAGGCTTTCGAGCCTGAATCAAGGTATCTATGACCGACTCAGAAAAACCCCGCTTTGATAAAATCAAGCGTTCAATCTCCAAGCAGTCAGCTGCAGAGAAATTAGATTTGGATGCTTGAATGGACCTTGAATCAAAAGGTCCCGTCTCAGTGGCAGAGTCCATGGTGGCAGAGATGACATGTCCACCAGGTCTGCATACCAAGTCCTGCGTGGCCACGCAGGCGCTATCAAAATCACTGAAGCTCTCTCCTGTTTGATTCTGGCAATTAGACGAGGAAGGAGAGGGAATGGTGGAAACACATAAGCCAGGTTGAACGACCAGGGTACTGCTAGAGCATCTATCAGTACTGCCTGAGGATCCCTTGACCTGGATCCATAATGAGGAAGTTTGACGTTCTGACGAGACACCATCAGATCCAATTCTGGTGTGCCCCATAGCTGAACCAGTTGAGCAAACACCTCCGGATGGAGCTCCCACTCCCCCGGATGAAAAGTCTGACGACTTAGAAAATCTGCCTCCCAGTTCTCCACCCCTGGGATATAGATCGCTGATAGATGGCAAGAGTGAGTCTCTGCCCATCGGATTATCCTGGAAACTTCTATCATCGCCAAGGAACTCCTTGTTCTCCCCTGATGATTTATATAAGCTACAGTCGTGATGTTGTCCGACTGAAACCTGATGAATCCGGCCGAAGCCAGCTGAGGCAACGCCTGAAGAGCATTGAATATCGCTCTTAATTCCAGAATATTTATCGGTAGGAGGGCCTCCTCCTGAGTCCACAAACTTTGTGCTTTCAGGGAATTCCAGACTGCACCCCAGCCCAATAGGCTGGCGTCCGTCATCACAATGCGGAAACACATTCCCCTGGACAGGTGATCCTGTGACAACCACTAAAGAAGAGAGTCTCTGGTCTCTTGATCCAGATTTATCTGAGGAGATAAATCTGCATAATCCCCATTCCACTGTTTGAGCATGCATAGTTGCAGTGGTCTGAGATGCAAGCGAGCAAACGGAACTATGTCCATTGCTGCTACCATAAGTCCGATTACCTCCATATACTGAGCCACTGACATCCGAGGAATGGAATGAAGAGCTCGGCAGGTGGTTAAAATCTTTGATTTCCTGACCTCTGTCAGAAATATTTTCATGTCCACCGAATCTATAAGAGTTCCCAGGAATGGAACTCTTGTGAGAGGAATAAGAGAACACTTTTCACGTTCATCTTCCACCCATGAGATCTTAGAAAGGCCAACACTAAGTCTGTGTGAGACTTGGCAAGTTGGAAAGTCGACGCTTGAATTAAGATGTCGTCTAGCTAAGGCGCCACTGCTATGCACCTCGGCCTTAGGACCGCCAGAAGGGACCCTAGCACCTTTGTGAAGATTCTTGGCGCGTGGCCAACCCGAAGGGAAGAGCCACAAACTGGTAATGCCTGTCCAGAAAGGCAAACCTGAGGAACTGGTGATGATCTTTGTGGATAGGAATGTGTAGATACGCATCCTTTAGATCCACGGTAGCCATATATTGACCCTCCTGGATCATTGGTAAAATAGTCTTGAAGGATGGAACTCTTAGGAATTGGTTTAGGATCTTGACATCTAGAATTGGTCTGAAGGTTTCCTCTTTTTTGGGGACCACAAACAGATTGGAGTAGAAACCTTGCCCCTGTTCTGTTTTCGGAACTGGGCCAATCACTCCCATGGTAAAAGGGTCTTCTACACAGCATAAGAAAGCCTCTCTTTTTGTCTGGTTTACAGACAATTGAGAAAGATGGAACCTCCCCCTTGAAATCTAGGAGATATCCCTGGGTTACAATTTCTATGGCCCAGGAGTCCTGAACGTCTCTTGCCCAGGCCTGAGCAAAGAGAGAAAGTCTGCCCCCTACTTGATCCGGTCCCGGATTGGGGGCTACCCCTTCATGCTGTCTTAGTGGCAGCAGCAGGCTTTTTGGCCCGTTTACCCTTGTTCCAAGCCTGGTTAGGTCTCCAGGTTGGCTTGGATTGAGCAAAGTTCCCCTCTTGCTTTGCAGCAGGGGAAGAGGAAGCGAGACCACCCTTGAAGTTTCGAAAGGAACGAAAATTATTTTGTTTGGTCCTTGTCTTATTGTACTTATCTTGAGGGAGGGCATGACCCTTCCCTCCAGTGATGTCTGAAATGATCTCTTTCAGTGCAGGCCCGAATAGGGTCTTATCTTTGAAAGGGATGGTCAAAAGCTTAGATTTAGATGACACATCAGCTGACCAGGACTTAAGCCATAACGCTATTCGCGCTAAAATGGCAAAACCTGAATTCTTTGCCGCTAACTTAGCAAGATGAAAAGCGGCATCTGTAATAAAAGAATTAGCCAACTTAAGGGCCTTAATTCTGTCCAAAATATCATCTAGTGGGGTCTCCATTTGAAGAGCCTCTTCTAGAGCCTCAAACCAAAAAGCAGCTGCAGTGGTTACCGGAACAATGCACACTATAGGTTGAAGAAGAAAACCCTGATGAACAAAAATTTTCTTTAGGAGACCCTCTAACTTTTCATCCATAGGATCAATGAAAGCACAACTGTCTTCAATAGGTATAGTTGTACGCTTAGCCAGAGTAGAAATAGCTCCCTCCACCTTAGGGACTGTCTGCCATGAGTCCTTTATGGTGTCAGAAATGGGGAACATTTTCTTAAAAACAGGAAGGGAAGCGAACGGAATACCTGGTCTATCCCACTCCTTAGTAACAATGTCCAAAATCCTCTTAGGGACCGGAGAAACATCAGTGTAAACAGGAACCTCTAAATATTTGTCCATTTTACACAATTTCTCTGGAACGACAATAGGGTCACAATCATCCAGAGTAGCTAAAACCTCCCTGAGCAATAAACGGAGGTGCTCTAGCTTAAATTTAAATGCCGTCATATCTGAATCTGTCTGAGGGAACATCTTTCCTGAATCAGAAATATCTCCCTCAGACAGCAAATGCCTCATCCCTACCTCAGAACATTGTGAGGGAATATCGGATACGGCTACTAAAGCGTCAGAAGGCTCAGCATTTGTTCTTAACCCAGAGCTACTGCGCTTCCCTTGCAACCCTGGCAGTTTAGATAAAACCTCTGTGAGGGTAGTATTCATAACTGAAGCCATATCTTGCAAGGTGAAAGAATTAGAAACACTAGAAGTACTTGGCGTCGCTTGTGCGGGCGTAACTGGTTGTGACACTTGGGGAGAACTAGATGGCGAAACCTGATTTACTTCTGTCTGAGAATCATTTAATGCCAAATTTTTATAAGTCAAAATATGCTGTTTGCAATTTATAGACATATCAGTACAATTGGGACACATTCTTAGAGGGAGTTCCACAATGGCTTCTAAACAAATTGACCAATGAGTTTCCTCAGTGTCAGACATGTTTAACAGGCTAGTAATGAAGCAAGCAAGCTTGGAGAACACTTTATTTAATGAAAAAAACACAATTTGCAAAAACGGTACTGTACCTTTAAGAGAAAAAAAGGCATACACAAACTGCAAAACAGGTTAAAATTGCTTCAAAAATTCCAAAATTTTAACAGTACACCCACTAAGCTTTAGAAGGATTGCACCACAAGTAACAAAGCAATAGACCCCCAAATGAAAAAAAACGGATTGATAAGTGTCTAAAACCGGTTAAAAACCCCTAAAGCACCTTGCCACAGCTCTGCTGTGGCCCTACCTGCCCTTAGGAAGCGATAATATGGTGTTTAAAGCTTCAATTAGTCCCTCAGAAGACTCTCAGGACCTCAGGAGAAGTTGCATGCTGCTTGTAAATGTAGGCCCCGCCCACCTCACTCGATGTTGCTGGGGCCTACACAAAACTAACAAACCCTGCCATGTGGGTTATAAACAACCCCAAAGAACCCTCAAGCAAATGTCCCATAAAACAGAAAACGTTACTCCCAGACTCCCAAATTCACATAACAAACTGAGTGCCCACACAAAAATTAACCCTTTATGCAAGCTAGTAAAAACCTCTGATAACACTAGGATTACTGCTTCCCCTTCCCCTAATGGGGACACTGTCAGCCTTTCTGAGTTAACACATTCTCTGCAGAAAATATGACTGAACATACCTCATTGCTGTATAGCAAGAAACCGTTCCTCACACTGAAGTTTTCCTGTACTCCTCATCTTCTGTGGGAACAGCAGTGGACCTTAGTTACAAATGCTAAGATCATAATCCTCCAGGCAGAAATCTTCATCTATGTCCTGCCTGAGAGTAAATAGTACAACACCGGTACCATTTAAAAATAACAAACACTTGATTGAAGATAAAATAAAACTAACAGTTTAACACCTCTTCTCTTTACCCTTCCTGCTTAGAGCCAGCAAAGAGAATGACTGGGGGTGGAGTTAAGGGGGGAGCTACATAGACAGCTCTGCTGTGGTGCTCTCTTTGCTACTTCCAGTCAGGAAGGACATTATAGAACTAACGATTGCCCAGCACTCACAGTCCACATACAGGTGCACGCAGCAAGGATCCTGCACAAATCCTTCAAAGTAATGACCAATCCAGAAAAGAGCCACAGCACCTACTTATGCATCAAAATGTAGATTTATTGGTGAGATATCACAATGTACAGAAACAACGTTTCGGTCAACAATAGACCTTAATCATGTCATCAGGAAGGACAATATCCCACAAGTTAGGATGAATCCGTGGACTCGGTACATCTTGCAAAAGAAATAAGGTGTTTTTCTTTTTAAGATTTATATATATATATATTATCTGAAGTGTAGGATCCCCCATAACCTCCATGAACCCCCCCCCCGAACAGCTCTCTAAGCCTCCCCCCTCGACCTATTGGCCGACATCTTAGGTACTAGCAGCTGCCTGCCAGTACCCAGTTTACTAAAAAAAAATTGCTCTTTTTTTCTCTCTAAAAAACAACAACAACCCATTGTATTGTAGCTGCCCCTCCTCAATACCTTACCCCCCTCCCAAACATTTTCCCCCCTTCAGATCCCTTTCACTTTGCTTCTGCCTTCTTGGACTTTAACGTTACTGTTGGTGAGCGCGCTCCCGAGCTCTGCCTCTGCCCTCTTGCACGCTCCCGGACACTCAGGAACAGGATCAGGAAATTGCACCAGCGATGGGCCACCCACCCTCCTCCCTGCTATGGCTCCCACCCACCAACGATCGGAACCATCACTGGCCGATGCAGAGAGGGCCACAGAGTGGCTCTCTCTGCATCGGATGCTTAAAAAAGGTTATTGCAGGATGCCTCAATATCAAGGCATCACTGCAATAACCTGAAAGCGTCTGGAACGCTTAAAAACCCTGAGGACGTACAGGGTTCGTCCTTGGTCATTAAGTGACAGTTTTTGTAGGACGTACCCTGTACGTCCTTGGTCCTTAAGGAGTTAAGCTCAAAAACAGGTTTCAGTATAAAAATAAATAAATTATATATTGACCAATCTGTAAAATAAATGTTAATGTTCAAATCCACTTACTCATTGGCTTTTGTATGTAGGAGCAGCTGGGTCCATTATTTGTCCTGCATGTGTGCTGCCTTGTGGTGCATATCGTCAGCTCATCGGGGGTGCAGCTGGGTCCATTATTTGTCCTGAATGTGTGCTGCCTTGTGGTGCATATCGCCAGCTCATCGGGGGTGCAGCTAGACCGTGACTTGGCTGTGGCTGTTTGCGGAGATTTAGGCTTGGCAGTGCCGATTGGTCCTTTGGCTGGATAAAGAACATCATTAGCATAGGTAGCGCAGGTACTGCTATAATGATTGCTGCTCCTGTATACTGATACTGACACTATGCTCAAGGATGATTTCTCTAGCCTGCGGATGGTAGTATCGGCTTTATCTGGCGCCTTTTATGGCTTTGTAATGTACTTTTTAGGGCTAGATTATGAGAAGCGCACTAACTGTAGCGCACAAGCAATAAGGGCTATTTCTTGGCTTTATGCATACAACGGAAATAGCGTGTGTATCATATTTATGCTATATTAATATTTATTAAACGGTTTAACTGTGTATTTAATGTATATATTTCACACTCCAGTGTTCTCCACTATATATATATATATATATATATATATATATATATATATATACACATACACACACACGTATATATATATGAGCAAGTTATACCAGCTGTAGTTGGGAAATAATCAAAGGGTTGAGTTACAAAGAAGCCAAAAATGTTGGCAGCTTTGGTGCAAGGGGGTAATACTGTACAAGATTTAAAAGAGAAAAGAAACTGAGAAATACCCTTAGTCCAGCACAACTCATTGACCCAAATGCCAAAATACCCTGATAATATGTATAGGCTGAGGATGAACACAGAAAGCAGTGATGCGCACTATTGAAATCCAATCACTTTTATTAAAACAATACAGATACACTCAAAAAAAAGGTTTTTATTAGTACCGTGTGCATCTATACTTCATTCAGTCACCAAACTCTACAAAATACACAAACAACTGCTGCTCTGTTAAAAATATTAGCAAAAGTTCTTATCAACTGCTGTTGCCGGCCTTGAAATCTTCGCATGCATCCGTAAAAACATTGTGTTTTTGGACAGGTCTTGATAAATATGACTCAAAATTGTCAGTTAGTAGCGAAGCAATAGACACTTAAAGCGGACAGTATTTTTTGATCATTTTGTTTATCAGTTTTTTGTGATACCACATAAGGCCAGCCATGGTTGCACCACCATAAATACAATACGCTATGTGTTAGTTACAAATATTGTATTAACTTTTTTTGTCACTGAACAGGTTAATCCTATTTCACCCAGCATTTAAATAGCTTTCTTGTGACAAGTTGGAATCACATGCCTGATGAAGCCCAATGGAATCGTAATGGGTGAAACACGTGTTGCTATGCAGTACACGCCCACTGGAGCTCCGTGAGCATGGTGTTCTGTTCTGTTGTGGTTGGAGCTGGCTTACCCCCGAGAAACGTGCCCTAGTCCTGGTTGCT
>NC_069505.1:448675459-448677959 GCF_027579735.1 Bombina bombina | reverse complement strand
TAGCTCATATCAGTGCTCTTTCTATGTACATATGAGTATACATTTATTATGATATTAGGCCAAATTGAAAGCTTAGTGGGACATAGCGTCCTATACCCCTATTACTGAGTCCACTAGCCTTATTCTGGGACCCGCTCATTGTAGCCTTTGACTTGTTGTATATACTTATATGCGCATATTTATAGGTATTTAGTACAGCATGCACACTACAGCTTTTATAATACATCATATATTTTATGGCCCTGTCACCTTTTGCAATGTGCTTCTCTTGCATGCTGGCTTTCACATACTCCTTACTGTAAATGGCTCCGCTGTACGTTGTGTGTGCAGCTTATTCATTGTGTTCATTATGTGCATACATTACATCCCGACTGTCTACTCATTATTCACATATATCTGCTGGCTACACCCCTCAAGGCAGAACACTGTGCGATCTGCGTTCTTATCTCAGAAACTGAAGGGTCTCTGCAGAAAGAACGGCAGTGTCAGTTAAAAAAATATATTTTGCCTGCACTTAATTTCTGCCTGCAGGTGTCACTGCTCCGTTCTATATTAATGGAAATATTTGCTACGTTCCTCTCTTTTTAAATTTCCTCTCACTTTCTGATCTCCAGTGCGGTACAGGGTAACAACACATTGCAGAAAAGGTAAGTCAGGGTGTGTGTGTGTATGTGGTGTGTGTGTGTATATGTGGTGTGTGTGTATATGTGGTGTGTGTGTATGTGTATATGTGGTGTGTGTGTGTATATGCGGTGTGTGTGTGTATATGCGGTGTGTGTGTGTATATGCGGTGTGTGTGTGTGTATATGTGGTTTGTGTGTGTATATATATATATATATATATATATGGTGTGTGTGTATATGGTGTGTGTATGTGTGTGTGTGTGTGTATATGTGGTGTGTGTATATGTGGTGTGTGTGTGTATATGGTGTGTGTATATAGTGTGTGTGTATATATATATGGTGTATGTGTATATGATGTTTGTGTGTGTGTATATGGTGTGTGTATGTGTATATGTTGTTTTTGTGTGTGTGTGTATGGTGTGTGTGTATATGTGGTGTGTGTATGTGGTGTGTGTGTATGATGTGTGTGTGTGTGTATATGGTGTGTGTATATGTTTGTGTGTGTATATGGTGTGTGTGTATGCTATGTGTGTGTGGTGTGTGTGTATGTTGTGTATATGGTGTCTGTGTGTGTGTGTATGTATGTGGTGTGTGTATGGTGTGTTTGTGTATGTATATGTTGTTTGTGTGTGTATATCGTGTGTGTGTATGGTGTGTGTGTGTGTGTATGTGGTGTAAGTGTATATGGTGTGTGTATGTATAAATGGTGTGTGTGTGTGTGTTTGTGTATGGTGTGTGTTTGTGTATGTGAGTGTGTCTGTGTGTGTATATATGGGGTGTGTGTATGTGTATATGGTGGGTGTGTGTATATGGTGTGTGTGTGTATATGGTGTGTGTGTGTGTTTGTATATATGGTGTGTGTATATATCGTATGTGGATATGTTGTTTGTGTGTGTGTGTGTGTATATATATGGTTTGTGTGTGTGTATGTGGTGTGTGTGTATGTTGTGTATATGGTGTGTGTGTGTGTGTGTGTGTATGTATATGGTGTGTGTGTGTGTATGGTGTATGTGTGTGTATGTATATGGTGTGTGTGTGTGTGTGTATATGGTGTGTATGTATATATATGTATATATATATATATATATATATATATATATATATATATATATATATATATATATATATATATATGGTATATGTGTGTATATATATATATATATATATATATATATATATATATATATATATATATATATATATATATATATATATGGTGTGTGTGTGTGTGTGTATATATAGTGTGTGTGTGTGTGTGTGTGTGTGTATGTATATTTATATGGTGTGTGTATGTATATGGTGTGTGTATGTATGTGTATGGTGTGTGTGTGTATATGGTGTGTGTATATATGTATATGGTGTGTGTGTATATGGTGTGTGTGTGTGTATATATGGTGTGTATATGGTGTGTGTGTTTGTGTGTATATGGTGTGTGTGTGTGAATATGGTGTGTGTGTGTATAAGGTGTGTGTGTATATGGTATGTGTGTGTGTATATATGGTGTGTGTGTGTGTATATGGTGTGTGTATGGTGTGTGTGTATATGGTGTGTGTGTGTGTGTGTGTATATATGGTGTGTGTGTATATGTTGTGTGTGTGTGTATATGGTGTGTGTGTGTATATATATATATATATATATATATATATATTTTTTTATATGGGGTGTGTGTGTGTATATATGGTGTGTGTGTGTATATATATATATATATATATATATATATATATATATATATATATATATATATATATATATATATATATATATATAGTGTGTGTGTGTATGTATGTATGTGTATGTATATGGTGTGTATGTATAAATGGTGTGTGTGTGTGTTTGTGTATGGTGTGTGTTTGTGTATGTGAGTGTGTCTGTGTGTG